>NC_081412.1:429205730-429505730 GCF_030272615.1 Cryptomeria japonica | reverse complement strand
AGTCCATGTTATGAGAATCTTTGGGAGAACATAAGAAGCTAACAATGGTTGGACTTGCTGCAAGACTTGCTCAAACAAAAGACAAGGGATCGGAGACTAGAAGTCAACCGAAAGTACTCACAAACGATGAAAGTGAAGCTACAAAGGAAAAGGTAGATAAGCCAAAACCTACCCCTTTCTTAATAACTCTTATTGTAGGGGATATGTTACTTCATATTTCTATGATAGATTTTTCTTCTAGTACTACAATCATGCCCAAGAAAATAGTTGAAGCCTTAAAGATTAAATATAAGCCCCTAGCTAGGGGAGTCATGCAGCTAGATGGAAATAAAGTCCAAGCCATATGTGTGATTAAAGACCTTCCACTAACCTTGTATTATTTCCCTAGTATCACTGTGTCACGGGATGTTGTAATAATTGATATTCCTCCCATTTTCAGTCTTTGTTTGTCACGAGATTTTACGACAAAAATAGATGGACATCTCTCCCTAGATTGGTCATACCTGATTCTAAGAACCAAACATGGATCTAAAATGAAGATATTGTCTGAGCCTTTACATTTTGAACATATAGTTGATGAAGCTATGATGAATTTTTAGGTTGTTCACACCTCTATTATCAAAAATGAAATGTATTGTGTTGAATTATCAGAAGATGAGAAGAGGACTGGTGATCAAACCCCTACAGAAGAAGTCTTCTTAAATGAGTTCATAGACACTGACCCCTTTGGCAATTATCATGCTACTAGTATTGGGACATGTGATTTATGATGAAGATCAAGTGAATCCTAAGATCTCTAAAGATCAGCAAGGCATGTCAGATGATGAAACTAAACATTCCTCAAAGCTATGGACTTTTCATTTTGATGGAGCAAGATGTAAGTCAATATTTGGAGCTGGTATATACATTTGACATCTCCATCTGGAGAACAAACTCTTAGAGCTTTCCACTTCCACTTTCCTTGTTCAAATAATGAGGCTGAGTATGAAGGCCTAGCTTGAGGGTTAATCCTAGCGGAACATATGGGCATCAAGCAATTGAAGGTTCTGGAAGATTTTGAACTAGTAGTTAAGCAAGTTCAAGGTATTGTCGTAACAAAAAATATCTGCATGTGCTCTTATAGACATATAATCTAGGATTTAATTGATATTTTTAAAGCTTTTAACTTTCAAGGGATCCCCAAAAATCAAAATTCAAGTATAGATCGGTTGGCAACAATAGGATCTCAATTTGATCTTGTCTCTAAGCTGATAGAAAATAAACACTCTATTTGGGTGACTGTAAGGCCAGCTATCCTAGATAATGATCAAAATTGGCAAGTTTTTCAAAGTGATTCTCAAATTGCAATGTTCACTCAGCAATCATGTGAATTTTCTAAACAATTATAGCCCAAAGTTGTAGAGACATATGAAGATCAAATTATCTAGCTAAAAATATAACAAGCTTCCAAAAGGCTTGATCACTTTGGAGAACCTGTTCGACTGTGATCATGCAAGGAATGATAAAAGGAAGTTTTCAGCAAACAAGGGAGATTATACTGATCTCCATGTTGGAGATGGAAAGAAGCTAAAGGTTGGCAAGAATGTTCCCTAATAGGATAAGGATGGATTAATATCTTCTTCTGAAAAGTATAAAGGGGGGATCGCTTGGTCATATGATGATTTGAAAGGATATGATCTTAGAAGTATTCATCATACTATTGAGCTTGTAGAAAATTGAAACCTATTCAACGAAAGCAAAGGCTAGTCAACTCTAAAATTGAATCTCTAATGGCTCAAGAGCTTAAAAAATTAATTGATTCTCAGATAGTATATAGATTAAGCATAGTACTTGGGTCTCCAATCTGGTTCTAGTTTGCAAAAAATATTGGAGACATCCACCTTTGTGTGGATTTTAGAGACCTGAACAGGGCTTCCCTCAAATATCATTATCCTATGCCTTCTATGGAGAAGATTCTACAAATAGTAGCAGGCTCAGACATGTTTTCTATGCTGGATGATTTTTTTGGATACAATCATATCCGAGTTAAAGAAGAAGACCAACATAAAATGACATTTACCATAAAGTGGGGAACATTTGCATATGCTAAAATTCCATTTGGTCTCTCCATTGCAGGCGCCACCTTCCAATAAGGAATGGATATTGCTTTTAAGGAGTTAATAAATATAATTATCTTGATCTATTTGGATGATCTCACCGTGTTCTCTAAGTCAAAGGAGGATCATTTTGATCATTTAGAGTTGGTCTTCCTAAAAAGGATGATGAAGGAAAATGTGAACATCTTGTGGCTTTCCATTCTATACATTGAAAAATTATGAGGTTAAATACAATTTTGTTGAAATACAATCTTTTGCCATTGTCAAGGGACTCAAAAAGTTCTGGCATTTGATTGCTTGTAACAAAATAGTAGTTTATGTAGCACATTCTAATGTGCGTGAGTACATTATGGAAGGAGAAATCACTAAAAAGAGATCTAATTGGATTACCAAAATTCTAGAGTATGATATTTAGGTTTGGCCAACCAAATTTGTTCATGGGAAAGGGTTGTGCGAGTACCTAGCGAAAGAACATGAGATAGTAGTTGAAGAAGATTAGTCTGATACAATTTTGATTAACCAACTAGAGACTGAAGCATCTTGGATGACCAATAGGATTAACTTTATGCAAACATACAAGTATCCTATAAACCTCCCCTTGCATAAGAAAAGGTTTTACAGACTACAGAATGTTGGCTATGCGCTCGTTGAGGGATTGTTTTTCCAAAAGAAATTTAATGAAGTTATTCTGTTGTTTGTGAATGGAGAGAAAGTGAAGAAAATTCTTAGTGAATGTCACAATGGTCCCACGTGCGAACATTTTTTAGCAAATAATATCACAATTAAAAATTATGTGTGATGGCTATTTCTGGCTAAACATGTTGGTGATGTTCATTGTTTAGTTAGATCTTGCAAGGAGTGTCAATTTTGTGTAGGAAAGAGGAAGAATGCGGCCATGCCCTTCAAATCGATAATGGTTGATAATCCATTCGCACAATGGGGTATAGACTTCATTGGTATGATCAACCCAGCTTCAAGTGTTGGACACAAATGGATACTTATGGCAATGAACTATTCACGAGATGGACATAAGAAGTTCCCCTGAAGAATGCAACTAAGGCAAAGATCATTATTTTCTTGGAGGAATTAGTTACAAGATTCAACCCACCAAAAACCATCATCTCAAATAATGTCAGGGTCTTTTTGGGTTAAAAAATGTGTACATTTTCATTAGATCATGGAATCTTTCTCAAGACTTCCTCAAACTACTATCCATAGTGGAATGGTCTCACAGAGTCAATAAATAAAAACTTGATCAGACTTATCAAGAGGATAGGGTCAGAACATAAAAGAGAATGGCATAAGCACCTGAAAAAATGGCACTTTGGGCTAATAGAGTCACCCCAAAGCAAGTATTAAAGACTTCACCATATGAGCTAGTTTATGGTAAAGAAGTCTTACTGCCCATCTCCATGGAGATTCATTCATTACAACTACTAAAGTCCTGTAAAGTTGAAGATAATGGAGCTATAGAGGTTAGGCTAGCAAAGTTGCTTGAAGTACAAGAATCAAGGGAAAAAGTACACAACGCAATGAATAATCATCAAGAAATTGTTAAAAATTGGTTTGATAAGAAAAGTTTCGACCCCAATTTCAAAAAAAAAGATTTGTTGTTAAAATAAAATGAACATTTAACCAAACCTGGACAACATGATAAATTTGAAACCCTTTGGGAGGGTCCTTTCCACGTTGGAAATTGTAAGCAACATAATGCTTTTGAATTAGAAAATTTAGAGGGCGAAGCATTAGGGATTCCTATTAATAGAATCCATCTCAAACATTTTAATTAATGTTTCCTTCTTCTTAGTTGTTGTAAATATTGTAAATATATAAATTTTGTATTTAGCACAAAATTTTGAAAAGTCTGAGCCAGTAGATTGCAAAGAGAAAAAGGAAATAACATAATGCAACACACAAGATCATATAGAGGAAGCCAAAAGATCGTATATTCATTATATTGTGTAATATTTATAATATATTAGTAAAAATGGATCTTAGGCCTATGTATGGATGTACCTAAAAGTAGATAAGAGAAGGAGTTTAGTCTTCTTCTTCATCAGACGATGTTGGAGCAGGAGGTGGAAGAGCTGGAAGTGCAGCAGGAGCAATCTAGTAGGAGCAGGTGGAGCCACAAGGTTGCGAAAGCTAGTGTATCATTCCACATCGTAAATTGGTATAACGTTCATGATCCTCATAAGTAAATGGCTAGCACTAGATGACTTCACTCAATGACGCTCCAAAAAGGTTGTGTGGAAACCACTGAGAAAGGGAAGCGACGCCACCATCTCACCATGATCATTATAGTGCCAAAGATCAGAGGCAGTTGGTATGCCTAGACCTATCACTACAATGTGCACAACTTCTAAGAGCCCACCCAAATACTATTTTGGAAACAATTCTTCAATAAGTTAAACAATTTGAGCCTTGGTCTCTTTGAGATCCAGCAAAGAGGCCAAAAATCAGGAGGTAATATCGGTATTCACCTTATATCTGTCAACCCTAGTAACAAAATCCTCACCCAAAACCTATTTTATGGCTACAATCACAAGTGTATGTTTCATTTTAGTCATCCTCAAAAGGTGTTTGTCAGTGCTTTCCCCTAGAAAAGCCAACTGAGGCTGATTGCTCACATAGCCTAATCAAAGTGTCCATGATCATTATCTCTTAAATAGAAAAATCATTGTGTATAAATTCAGAAATTGCAATCTATAGCCAATTTATAGACTCGGCCTAAAGATACAGGTGGTGGTAGTACAAGATGTCGTCGAAAGGAAAACTTGAGAATATGACTCAAATCAAGTGCTCAACGTGTGAAATGAATTGGCAAGGGAAATGAGTTGGTGGTCGTGGCCTTTGGAAATGCAAAATGTTCAACCAAGTGCTAAGTGTTCTTTCATAGGGTTTATTAAATGCATAAAATCCAAGAAAATCAAGAAATAAAACCTCATGTAAAGCCACTATGTAGGCTACTTTTAATGCAAAGCATGCAAAAAGGCACGTACTTACCACTTGCAGGCCCAATTTCCTAAAACAAGTCTTTCCAAGGTAGAATGATCATTCACTGCGGTGACGTGGCAATCTTTCATCAACTGCAAATTAATTTTGCACAAAAATCTTAATTATCAGAATGTCTAGGGTAAAGCGGGCACATGGTTAACCCAAAAGCAAGTTAAAAGGTTAAAAGAAGCAATAAAAAAAGGGTGTTAAACATTGGGTTTCAAAGAAACACAAAGAGATTTCAAAGAATAGCAAGGAGATAACCAAGCGCAGCAAGTCATAGTCATTTAAGAAAAACCATCATGGTTGCAAAAGGAGCTTCAGCTAGTGGGGAAATGGTAGGGCCATTTTCTCCCATGGTTATGGTTGATATCTTTGGGAACATATTGTATGCTTATGTTAAGATGTTGGGTAAACCAATATATCCAAACACAAAGGTTGCTTCAAAGGTACTGCACATAAACCAAATCTTTATAAAAGATGAGTTTGACAACATTCATGACCCTTTTTTATGCTCAAACTCAAAGACCCTGCGAGAAGGCACCTGCGCATGGATGCAAGAAATATTGAAGAAAAAAGATATTGAGTCTTTGAGTAGTATCACTATCTGGAGCTGATAAATACATGTGTTTTGAATTTTGAAGTGGGTGTAGGATTAATTCAAGGGAAATCCCTTAAGGTGGTTATCGATATCAACGCTATCAGGGACATGGTGTATATTCCAACCTTTTCGACAAAGGTTGAAATGTTCACTAGGAAAAGGATGGAAACTTAATCATTTACCTAGACCAATGCCCTTAGTTTTTTGTAACCATGAGTTGAAACGAGGTAAAGATGAAACTCAACCACCTAAGTTTCCCATAGCCCTAAAAAAGTGTAATCAAGATTTGAGGGATATTTTTTCCATCTTGGCTTTCATTTTCGGCTTCAACCATGACCAAGAAGTGTATGAGTTCCAGATGGGTTTGTCTTTCAAGATCATAAAGAAAAAGGGTACTTTTTGGTATGAATTCATAGACATAATTGCAAAGGGGATGATCGGCGAATTGGAGAACTATGATAAAGAGTACAAATTGAGGTACCCTTCTTTTTTGCCTCATATGTTTTTACATTAGAATCTAGACTTTTCAATCGATATATGCAATTATCAATAGTTGTTGAGAATCAACGTAAAAAACCCATGTCAAATTGGATCCACGTCCTCTTTGCCACCCATGATTATTATATATTTTTATCAATTCATAAACTGTGTTCTAGAGGACTTGAATAGAAAAAAATACCATACCAGAATTTTTGAAGAATAGGTTAAATGGATGTTAAATATAAAATCCTTGTGTGACTATTTTTTAGGGGCAAACTTCATGATCATCAAAATGCATGGTTTCTCTAAGGAGCCTTTCTAACTCCCAACCTGCCTAATGAATAGAGTCATTGCAATAGAAATTTATAGGCATCTCTCAATTATAGATACGTTACATGGAGTGGGGAGGCATAAAACTGGCATTTATGAGTATCTGTTGGCTTTGCGATCAATTATCTTGGATAAATGAGAAGCTAAGAATTTACTAGCAGGAAAATTGGCTCATCTAGGCCTGGTGTATATAGATGACAAATGGAATTATGATCTGGATGACTGCCAACCAAACATCAAGGTCAAAATGACTCATATTTCCTAACCCTATTGGGAAGCATGGTGAAATTTGGCAATGGATGAGCCCAACCTACATGTGGACCCTAACCTTATTACAACATCCCTAATAGAGAGACTACCTTGTCTATCCTTTAATAGGGTATTGGCACAAATGGACCCCGCTAATAAAATTGGTGGAGCACTTAGATGTAAGTTGTTGGGAAGAGGTTGGCTAGAAGAGAAAGTTTCTGACTTCTGGACCTTCTGACAAGAGGTTCAAAACCTAAATTTTTAATTTTAGGGTCATCATTTAGATGATAAATTTGATGATAGATGGAATAAAGAATATGATGGCATTGACGGTGTGTTGGCATTGTGTTGTCATTGATGTCAACCAGTATAGCATGTTACCGGTATAGTAGGACAACCGGTATGGGAGAATAATTGATATATTGTCTGTGTTATCAATCGGTAGTATGGATAGTGAAGCCAACAGATAAGCAAGTTGGAGTAATCAGTTTACATGTCAGTATTAGGAAGAAGGAACCAGTTAGTGAGTATGCATGTAGAGAAGTGACCGGTGAGTGATGTGAACTAGCAAGCATGTGACCGATAGAGCTTACTGCAGTATGAGCTAATGAAGGGTCAAAAGTGTAACTGATATGCTAGTATGTTGTCAACTAGCAAGACTCCCATTAGATGAAGAGAAGGGTGTTGCTTCTGTGAGCAAAGATGACATATGGAAAAGGTACTGGGATATATGTCAAGTTGAAGGTGTATCCTCTCCTTAGTGATGTCACATCACTACTGGCAAGAGATATAGATCCTCCTCCACCAGTGTTTGGCATTTCAAGTGCAATTGTCTATTCTTCCCATCGGTAAGTGGTAATACCTTGCTTATCCCACAGTATACATGGCATACATCATGACTCTTCAGGGTAAGACAGTCAGAGTAAGAAAAGGGAGGTGATTGGATGTATAAATCAGATGACTAATGTAGAAGATGAGGATGCCTCCTGAGTTTGAGTTCAGAGATGTGCGTCGAATCAGCATGTGAAGACATGATGTGCAACCGACAAGACAAAGAAGGCAATGGCAAGAAGGTTAACCGGTAAATTTTAATGTACCATTAAGAGTAGAGGACCAGTAGGTGTGTACCAGTTAAGTTTTTGTCGGTGATCCTGTCTAAACCGACATAGAGGTCTAAGCTAACAAAAACCGATAGAGATGCCATGTGAAGTTGAAGTGGCAAGCATGTAGAGGTCAGTGATGTGTGTCAGTGAGGTAGTTGGCGGTTGGTCTTCAATGGTGACTGCAAAGCTCAAGGGATGAGAGCAGAGATGTGTGGCTCGAGGAAGGTCGAACAGAGTTGATCGATGGAATGCACCGATCAATGCAGCGTGTCCAAGTGTAGATCAAAGTTGGTGATGCAAACCATTGAATCATTTATGGTGTTTGACAAGTGCAAGCTATCGTGTTTGCCAAATATGGCAAACATGTTCTGGACACAGTAGGACTGGCGGAGTTTGATTGATCCATTGTAGGTGGTCGATCTTTGGAACAAGATCTGATTGGATCCGATACTCCTCATGATTAGTGGAAGAAACCCTAGCGCGCCACCATTTGAATGTTGCTTTTGGCAAGAACCTTCAAACATAAATATGTGGGCTGAAGACTCAAGATTGTGAAGTTGGTTGGTGGATTTGAGTGATCCCGAGAAAATTAGAGAGATGATATGACTGAGAAGAGTCAAGTAACTGAGGATCTGAAGTAGAGAGCCAACAAGAGTGGTTAAATCGATAAGAGGGTTTAACTGTGAGCTAAACCGGTAAAATCCAAGGTAACCAGTAAACAACAAAAGAGAATAAGTGCAGAAGTGAATTGGTGTTGTTCAAGTGAGCAAGAGGATAGAACAAAGTGTGGCGGTTGTGAGTGTGTTGTAGAGAAGATCTGATAGGCACAGAACGGGTCAAGGATGAATTGATAAGCAAAGCAACCCAAATTCAAGTGTAGAATCTGTCAAATGAACAACCGGTAGAGATTGAGTTGGAAAGTGAGTGGCAGAGATAGGAGGAGGCAACAGTGAATGAAATAGAGTGTGAACCGGCTGAGAGGAGACTGAGTGGAAGATAGAAGATACTACCAGTAAAGCTGAGGAGAAGGAAAACTGGTAGAGATATTATTCATAAGTGATTACAGAAATCATTTGAAATCAAGCTATTACTTTTGTATTTGATGATATTCATTGTAGATGACTGAGTTGGTGCTCGGTGCAGGGGTTACAGCTTCTTTGGGTTGGTACCCATAAACAGCAGGGGTTGGTGCTCCTTGGGTTGGTGCCCTAAATTAGCAGGGGTTGATGCCCTAAAAGTTGTAAGTAGTGTTTCATTTTGAGGGTGGATTAGAGCAGTAGAATCCAACATTTCTCATCGAGGTTTTTCCCATGTTGGGTTTTCCTTGTACAAATGGTGTCATGAGATGTGCATTTGTGTGTGCTTGCATTGTGATATCTTTCCTTATCTTACCAGTAGGTTAACTTGGCAATAGAATTGATAACCGGTAATCACTCTTAGTATTAAGAGGTTAAGAAATTGGAAACCACTTATTCACACCCCCTCTCAGTGGCATCTTATGTTCAATAATTGGTATCAGATCCAGGTTCCCGGTTGATAAGATTTCTCCAGCTTGGGTAGATTCTTGTATTTGAACACAACAGTGTGTTTTGTGACAACCCGTACTCCAGCATTTGATGGTTCAAACTATTCTTTATGGAGTTGTAGGATGGAAGTCTACCTATCCTCCTAAGGGTATGATGTGTGGATGTCAGTTGTAAATGGTCCCTCTAGACCGGTTAGTTCTCCCACCGGTCCTAAAGCAGAAAGAAGAAATGAATGCAATGTTGAAACCATGAATTCTATAATCAGTGGGATATTCGGTGATGTATCTTTACAGGTGGATAGATGCAAATCAGGAAAGAGTTTATGGGACAAACTAAAGAATCTCTATGGTAATGAACCTACCACTGCAGAACCAGTTTGTGATAACAAGAAGAGAAATGTGTCACCTAAGTCTGCAGATGAAGGTAGATCTGTTAGCAGTAGCAATAGTGATGAAAAGGAAACCCATCTCTTCATGGCTCATGAATCAAAAAATGAGAGGCACACATCTAGAAGTGATCATGCTAATCAATCCTATCAACAAGATGTGTTTGGAAGTGACCGTGAATATGAAGAAGAAGATGAAGCAGAAGTTGATCTTGAAGGAATACTTGTAAGTGCACTTGAAGAACTTAGTAGAGTGAGAAATGAATACAAGTTGTTCAAGAATGTTGCAGTTTTGGAATAAAACCGATTGATCTAATGCCTTGAAGAATCTGAGAAATGTATCTCAGAGTTGAAGACTCAACAAGAAAACACCAAGAAATGTAGGTGTAAAGATCTAGCATCTGAGCTAGAGGCAAAGGATAAAGTGTATCAGTAGCTAGAAGGAGAAATGGAGAATCTTTGAAATGACCTTGAGAAATGTCAAGATGAGCTCAAGGTAAGAATCTGGTTTGATGGCAGCACTGAGGCCTTGGATAAGATGTTAAGTCAATAGAAACACTCCAAGGATACCGGTTGATTAGGATGTGGTACAAGTGAATGTTCCACCAGCAAGAATGTGCCCCACAAAGACATTCAATTTGTCTCCTCAAATGGAAATGGCAAGGGCCAGACCTTCACAGTTAGAAATGCTCCAAAGAAGAAGGTTGACCTGACTACAACTAGTGAAGACATAATGAGGATGAAGACCGATGCTGCAAGGAGGAATAATGTAGATTCAAAAGGAAAAGGGAAGCTGAAAGAAGATAGCTTCATTGGTAGCAAGAACAAGAGAAGACAGTTCAGAAGATCTATCACCGGTGGAAAACAAGGAAATGTTGCTACCCCCAAGTCAAGAAAAGTGTGGAAGAGAAAGGATCAAATGGAAGAACTATAGAAACTGGACAACCCAAGATCCATCCCCAGGGAAGAAAAAATGGAGATTCCAAACCGGTAAAATCAGCTCATGTTTGGCAAAACAAATTTGTAAGTAACAATTCTTCCTTCTCCGGTTACTGTTTTATGTGTAATGGATATGACCATAGAGAAAAAGAATGTAGAAAGGAATCTAGGAGAAACAATTTAAGTTGCCATAGACATCATGCATATGGGCACAAAGTTTCAAAGAGTAGATACATGCACATTCCCTCACTCGTTTATCCAAATATTATCTGTTATCAATGCAATGGATTTGGCCACAGAAGTCATGAATTAAGGAAAAAGAATTCCCAGTCCTATGGGAGTCAGTGGAACAATCATGCTCAGTATGGAAGTAGTTATAGGGCATATGAGGAATAAAGACTTGCATAGAACAAGAGAAGTGTTCTTGTACAATCACGGAATCCATGGAGACCAGTAGCTGGCTAAAATAGCATAATCAAAAAAGGAGGAGCAAATTGGCATGTTAGAAGGTCCCCCAATCATATGATTGGCATGAATGTTGTGTGCTACTACAGCAATGCTTCTGGTCATGCTATAGAATTTGGTAAAGCAAGGTTCAATGAGCAGAAGAAGGTCAACACTACTCCAAAGGTTGCAAATGAGGAAAGGAATGAGATCAAGAAGGTATGGAGGAAGAAGTAGGAAGATAAGAGCATGGACAGACATTGTGCATTCAATGCACAAGTGATATCTACTAAATCTTAAATGAGATGTGGGACTAAGGGGGAGCTACATATTGATCAAATCATTCACCCCATGCTTAATAAGGACAAAGGAGAAGACATATTACTATTGGTAAGGAGAAAAAGGTGAGATCATGTTGTGTAGTTACTACATTGACTACACACTTATACTTATGTCAATGGATCATTCAAATTGCAGTTGGGATCAAAGACTCTTGGCACAAGAAACTAATGAACAAGGTGTCTGGGTGAAGATATTGAACCTATAGAGTAAACCGGTATGTGCCGTGTGTTACCAGTATGGTTAGTAACCGTTACTGTCAAATAACTAAATCAATGTGTTCAGGTAGTGTTGCAATGGCTCAGGTGGCTTGGACAGGTGAATTTATGTCTCTGATGATATTAGAAGTAGTCCTAAATGACAGTGTGTTGGACCAGTAGCCGATCCTATGTGTATGAGACATTATGATGACAACCGGTTTGAGAGTTGAGGTGAAGTTAATGCGACTTGACATTGTGATCAGGTAAGATCATGTCACAAAGATGGGATGGATGTCATGGAAGTGAAAGAACATCAACATTTATAAATGCTCACTTGTACAAATTGCAGTTTGGGGTACCGGTTTAGGACCTGATAGAAAATTGTAGACCAGAGATATGTGGTTCAGAGGGAGTTCATAGTCATATCTTATGATTGGTATCTAATACACTTGACATTGGAGGAGATAAAGTGTCATTGTTTCTGCACCATAGACCGGTATACAGGGAGATGTGAACAAAGAGCGAGAGTCGCCTGCACTGGGGGAGAATATGTCAGACCGGTACCTGATTGCCACCAACATTTGGTGTCAAAGCAACCCCCCACCAGAGGAAGAATATATCATTGATATTAGTGCCTGCATCAAAATTGGTATCAATTGGCAGCACTCATAGTACAATCATATTTGATTCTTAAGAACAATTGATATCAGATTGGGAAGATGCAGTCTGACCGGCAGGTAAGCAGTATTCACTAACACACTTTTCAACAATTGAGTGCTTCTACAATTGGTATCAGATTAGTATACTCAATTGTTGTCAGTTGGTGTGCGAGCTCTTCATTTTAAGTGCTGCTAGTTGAGAGATTGCAAAGCATAGTGGTCAAAAGGGAAGAAGCAACCAGTAGAAAAGGGGGGAGATAGAGCCTGCAGTATACCGGATGTCAAGACCCTTTGTCATTGTTGTCAAAGGGGGAGAAAGATTTTGTAGTATACCGGATACTACATGTGTTGACATCAATGCCAAAGGGAGAGATTGTTAACATTGTGTTATCACTGATATCAACTGGATAGCATGTTACCGGTACAATAGGACAACCGATATGGGAGAATAGTTGATATGGTGTTTGTGTTATCAACCGATAGTGTGGACAGTGAAGCCAACAAATAAGCAAGTTGGAGTAATCGGTTTACATGTCATTATTAGGAAGAAGGAACCAGTTAGTGAGTATGCATGTAGAGAAGTGACCGGTGAGTGATGTGAACTGGCAAGCGTGTGCCTGGTAGAACTTACTGCAGTATGAGCTAATGAAGGGTCAGAAGTGCAACCGGTACGCTAGTATGTTGTCAACTAGCAAGACTCCCACCAAATGAAGAGAAGGGTACTTCTTCTGTGAGAAAAGATGACATATGGAAAAGGTACTGGGACATATGTCAAGTTGAAGGTATATCCTCTCCTTAGTGAAGTCACATCACTACCGACAGGTGATATAGATCCTCCTCGGTGTTTGGCATTTGAAGCGCAATTGTCTATTCTTCCCATCGGTAAGTGGTAATACCTTGGTTATTTCACAGTATACATGGCTTACATCATGACTCTCTGGGGTAAGACAGACAGATTAAGCAAAGGCAGGTGATTGGATGCATAGACCAAATGACTAATGTAGAAGATGAGGATGCCTCTTGAGTTTGAGTTTAGAGATGTGCACCGGATCAGCATGTGAAGACATGATGTGCAACCGGAAAGACACAGAAGGCAATGGCAAGAAGGTTAACCGGTAAAGTTTGATGTACCAGTAAGAGTAGAGGACTGACAGGTGTGCACTGGTTAAGTATTTTTTTGGTGATCCTGTCTGAACGGACACAGAGGTCTAAGCTGACAAATACCGACATAGATGCCACATTGAGTTGAAGTGGCAAGCATGCAAAGGTCGGTGATGTGTGTCGGTGATGTAGTTGACAGTTGGTCCAGCATTCAATGGCAACTGTGAAGCTCGAGGGATTAGAGAAGAGGTGTGTGGCTTAAGGATGGTTGAATAGAGGTGATCGATGGAATGCACTGATCTATACAAAGTGTTGAGCTACAAATCAAATTTGGTGATGCAAACCGTCGAATCATTTATGGTGTTTCACAAGTGTAGGCTATCGTGTTTGCCAACTATGGAAAACATGTTCTGGACGCAGCGGGATTGGTAGAGTTTGATTGATCCTTTGCAGGTGGTCGATAATTTGATTGGATCCTATACTCCTCATGATCAGTGGAAGAAACCCTAGTGCGTCACCATTTGAATGTTTCTTTTGGTGGGAACCTTCAGACATGAATATGTGGGTTGAAGACTCAATATTATGATGTTGGTTGGTGGAGTTGAGTGATCCCAAGAAAAGTAGAGATTTGATAAGACTGGGAAGAGTTAAGTAACTGAAGATCTGAAGTAGAGAGCCAGCGAGAGTGGTTAAACTGATAAGAGGGTTTAAATGTGAGCTAAACCGGTAAATTCCAAGGTAATTGATAAACAACAAAAGAGAATAAATGCAGAAGTGAACCGATGGTGTTCAAGCCAACAAGAGGATAGCACAGAGTGTGGCTGTTGTGAGTGTGTTGCAAAGAAAATCCGACAGGCACAGAATAGGGCAAGGATGAACTGGTAAGCAGAGCAACCGATATTCAAGTGCAGAATCTGTCAGATGAACAATTGGTAAAGCTTGAGTAGCAAGTGAGCAACAGAGACAGGAGGAGGCAGCAGTGAATGAAACAGAGTGTGAACCGATAGAGAGGAGGTTGAGTGGAAGACAAAAGATACTACCAGTAAAGTTGAGGAGAAGGGAAACCGGTAGAGAGATTATTCATAAGTGATTACAGAACTCATTTGTAATCAAGCTATTACTTTTCTATTTGATGATATTCATTGTATATCATTGAGTTGGTGCTCGGTACAGGGATTGTAGCTCCTTTGGGTTGGTACCCATAAAGAGCAGGGGTTTGTACTCCTTGGGTTGGTACCCTAAAATTTGTAATTAGTGTTTCATTGTGAGGTTGGATTGGGGTAGTAGAATCCAACAACATTTCTCACTGAGGTTTTTCCCATTATGAGTTTTCCTCGTACATCTTGTTTCATGAGATGTGCATTTGTGTGTGTCTGCATTGTGTTATCTTTCCTTATCTTACTAGTAGATTAAATTGGCATTAGGATTGATAATCGGTAATTACTCTTAGTATTAAGAGGTTAAGAAATTGGAAACCACTGATTCACCCCCCCTCTCAGTGGCATCTTGTGTTCAACAATTACTTTCAGAGGCAGGTTCCCGGTTGATGAGCTTTCTCTAGCTTAGGTAGATTCTGGTATTTGAACACAATGATCTATTTTGTGACAAACCCTACTTCGACATTTGATGGTTCAAACTATTCTTTATGGAGTTGTAAGATAGAATTCTACCTGTCCTCCTTAGGGTATGATGTGTAGATGTCAGTTGTAAATGGTCCCTCTAGACCGATCATTCCTCCCACCGGTCCTAAAGCAGAAAGAAGAAATGAATGCAATGTTGAAGCCATGAATACTATACTTAGTTGGCTATCTAGTGATGTCTCTTCACAGGTGGATAGATGCAAATCAAGAAAGATTTTATGCGACAGACTAAAGAATCTCTATGGTAATGAGCCTACCACTACAGAACTGGTTTGTGAGAACAAGAAGAGAAATGTGTCACCTGAGTTTGGAAATGAAGGTAGATTTGTTAGCAACAACAACAATGATGAAGAGGAAACCCATCTCTTCATGGCTCATGAATCAGGAAATGAGAGGCGCACATCTAGAAGTGATAATGCAGATCAATCCTATCGGCAAGATGTGTTTGGAAGTTACAGTGAAGATGAAGAAGAAGATGAAGTAGAAGTTGATCTTGAAGCAGAACTTGTAAGGGCACCCAAAGAACTTAGTAGAGTGAGAAATGAATACAAGTTGTTCAATAATGTTGTGGTTGTGGAACAAAACCGGTTGATCAAATGCCTTTAAAAAACTGAGAAATGTATCTCACAGTTTAAGACTCAACAAGAAGACACCAAGGAATGTAGGTGTAAAGATCTAGCATCTGAGCTAGAGGCAAAGGATAAAGTGTATCAACAGCTAGAAGGAGAAATGGAGAATCCCAAAATGACCTTGAGAAATGTCAGGATGAGGTCAAGGTAAGAATCCAGTTTGATGGCAGTACTGAGGCCTTGGATAAGATGTTAAGCCAATAGAAACACTCCAAGGATACCGATGGATTAGGTTGTTGTATCGGTGAATGCTCCACTAGCAAGAATGTCCCCCACAAAGACATTCAATTTGTCTCCTCAAATGGAAATGGCAGGGGCCAGAACTTCACAGTTAGAAATTCTCCAAGGAAGAAGGATGATCTAATTACAACCGGTGAAGACATGATGAGAATAAAGATCGGTGCTGCAAGGAGGAACAATGTAGATTCAAAAGGAAAAGGGAAGTTGAACAAAGATAGCTTCACAGGTAGTAAGAACAAGAGAAGACAGTTCAGAAGATCTTTCACCGGTAGAAGACAAGGAAATGTTGTTACCCCCAAGTCAAGAAAAGTGTGGAAGAGAAAGGTATCAAATGATAGAACTGCATAAAGTGGACAACCCAATATCCATCCTTGGAGAAACAAAAATGGAGATGCCAAACTAGTAAGATCACCTCATGTTTGGCAAAACAAATTTGTAAGTAATAAGTCCTCCTTCTCTGGTTACAGTTTTATATGTAATGGATATGGCCATAGAGCAGAAGAATGTAGAAAGGTATCTAAGAGAAACAATTTAAGTTGCCATAGACATCATGCATATGGGCACAAAGTTTCAAAGAGTAGATACATGCATATCCTCTCTCCCGGTTATGAAAATGTTATATGTTATCAATGCAATGGATTTGGCAATAGAAGTCATGAATGCAGGAAAAAGAATTCTAGGTCGTATGGCAGCCGGTGGACCAATCATGCTAAGTATGGAAGAAATTATAGGGCATATGAGGAACAAAGACCTGCATGGAACAAGAGGAGAAGTGTTCCTTTACAATCAAGGAATCCATGGAGACCGGTAGCTGGCTACAATGGCATAATCAGAAAAGGAGGAACAAATCGGTATGTTAGAAGGTCCCCCAATCATTTGATTGGCATGAATGTTGTGTGCTACTACAACAATGCTTTTGGTCATGTTGCAGAATTTAGTAAGAAAAGGTTCGATGAGCAGAAGAAGGTCAACACTACTCCAAAGGTTGCAAATGAGGAAAGGAATGAGATCAAGAAGGTATGGAGGAAGAAGTAGGAAGATAAGAGCATGGAAAGACATTGTGCATTCAATGCATTAGTGATATTGACTAAAGCTTAAAGGAGATGCAGGGCTAAGGGGGAGCTACATATTGATCAAATAATTCACCCCCATGCTTAATAAGGACAAAGGAGAACACAGATTGTTGTCAAAAAGAAGAAAAAGGTGAGATAGTGTTGTGTAGTTACTACCTTGACTACACACTTATACTTATGTCAATGGATGGTTCAAATTGCAAATGGGATCAAAGACTCTTGGCACAATAAACTAATGGAAAAGGTGTCTCGATGAAGATATTGAATCGATAGAGTAAACTGATATGTGTCGTGTGTTACCGGTATGGTTGTTAACCGTTACTATCAAATATGTAAGTCAATGTGTTCCAGTAGTGTTGTAGTAGCTCAGGTGGCTTGGACAGGTGAATTTATGTCTATGATGATATTAGAAGCAGTCCTAAATGATAGTGTGGTTGACTAGTAGCCGATCCAATGTGTATGAGACATCGTGATGACAACCGGTTCTAGAGTTGACATGAAGTTAATGTGACTTGAAATTGTGGTTAGGTAAGATCATGTCACAAAGATGGGATGGATGTCATGGAAGTGAAAGGCCATTAGCATTTATAAATGCTCACTTCCACCAGTACCAAGTGTGGTTTGGGGTACCGGTTTAGGACCTGACAGAAAATTGAAGACCAGAGATTTGTGGTTCAGGGGGAGTTCATAGTCATATTTTATGGTTGGTATCTGATACACTTGTAACGGGAGGAGATCAAGTGTCATTGTTGTTGCACTGTAGACCGGTATACAGAGAGATGTGAACAAAGAGTGAGAGTCACCTACACAAGGGGAGAATATGTCTGACTAGTACCCTATTGTCATCAACATTTGGTGTCAGAGCAACCCCCCACCAAAGGAAGAATATATCATTGATATCAATTTGATATCAATGCCTGCTTCAAAATTGGTATCAGTTGGTAGCACTCATAGTACAATCACATTTGATTCTTATGAACAATTGATATCAGATTGGGAAGATGTAGTCTGACAAACAGGTAAGCAATATTCACTGACGCACTTTTCAATAATTGAATGCTTCTATAATTAGTATCATATTAGTATACTCAATTGGTGTCAATTGGTGTGTGAGCTCTTCATTTTAAGTGCTGCTAGTTGAGAGGTTGCAGAGCATAGTGGTGAAAAGGGAAGAAGCAATCAGTAGAAAAGGAGGGAGAGAGAGCTTGTAGTATACTGGATGTCAAGACCCTTTGTCATTATTGTCAAAGGGGGAGAAAGATTTTGTAGTATACCAAATACTACATGTGTTTATGTTAATGCCAAAGGGAGAGATTGTTGGAATTGTGTTTTTATTGATGTCAATTAGTATAACATGTTACCGGTACAGCAGGACAACCGGTATGGGAGAATATTTGATATGTTGTTTGTGTTATCAACCAATAGTGTAGATAGTGAAGCCAATAGATAAGCAAGTTGGAGTAAACGGTTTACATGTCAGTATTGGGAAGAAGGAACCGGTTAGTGAGTATGCATGTAGAGAAGTGATCGGTGAGTGATGTGAACCAACAAGCGTGTGATCGGTAGAGCTTACTATAGTATGAGCTAATGAAGGGTCATAAGTGCAACCAATACGCTAGTATGTTGTCAACTATCAGGACTCCAACCAGGTGAAGATAAGGGTGGTGCTTCTATGAGCAGAGATGACATATGGAAAAGGTACTAGGACATATGTCAAGTTGAAGGTGTATCCTCACCTTAGTGAAGTCACATCACTACCAACAGGTGATATAGATCCTCCTCCACCAGTGTTTGGCAATTGAAGTGCAATTGTCTATTCTTCCCACCAGTAAGGGGTAATACCTTTCTTATCCCACTGTATACATGGCATACATCATCACTCTCTAGGGTAAGATAGTCAGAGTAAGAAAAGGCGGGTGATTGGATGCATAGACTAGATGACTAATGTAGAAGATGAGGATGCCTTCTGAGTTTCAGTTCAGAGATGTGCGTCGGATCAGCATGTGAAGACATGATGTGCAATTGACAAGATAGAGAAGGCAATGGAAAGAAGATTAACCGGTAAAGTTTTATGTACCGGTAAGAGTAGAGGATCGGTAGGTGTGCACCGATTAATTTTTTGGTCGGTGATCCTGTCTCAACTGACACAGAGGTCTAAGCAGATGAATACCGACAAAGATGCCTCATGGAGTTGAAGTGCAAAGCATGTAGAGGTCGGTGATGTGTGTCGATGAGGTAGTTGGTGGTTTGTCCAACATTTAATGGTGACTGTGAAGCTCGAGGGATGAGAGCATAGGTGTCCATCTTGAGGAAGGTCAAACATAGGTGAGTGATGGAATGCACTGATTGATGCAGAGTGTCCAGGTGCATATCAAATTTGGTGATGCAAACCACTGAATCATTTATGGTGTTTAACAAGTGCAAGCTGTCATGTTTGCCAAACATGGCAAACATGTTCTAGACACAACGAGATTGGCAGATTTTGATTGATTTGTTGCAGGTGGTTGATCTCTGGAACAAGATCTGATTGGATCTGATACTCCTTGTGATCAGTGGAAGAAACCCTAGTGCACCACTGTTTGAATGTTGCTTTTGGCGGGAACCTTCAGACATAAATATATGGGTTGAAGACTCAAGATTGTGATGCTGGTTGGTGGAGTTGAGTGATCCTAAGAAAAGTAGAGAGATGATAAGACTGAGAAGAGTCAAGTAACTAAGGATCTGAAGTAGAGAGCCCAGAAGAGTGGTTAAACCGATAAGAGGGTTTAACTGTGAGCTAAACTGGTAAAGTCCAAGGTAACCGGTAAACAACAAAAGAGAATAAGTGCATAAGTGAACCGATGGTGTTCAATCCATCAAGAGGATAACATGGAGTGTGGAAATTGTGAGTGTGTTGCAGAGAAGATCTGATAGGCACAGAACAGGTCAAGGTTGAACCGGTAAGCAGAGAAACCGGTATTCAAGTGCAGAATCTATCAGATGAACACCCAGTAGAGCTTGAGTCGGCAAGTGAGCAGTAGAGACAGGAGGAGGCAGTAGTGAATGAAACAAATTGTGAACTGGTAGAGAGGAGTTTGAGTGGAAGATAGGAGATACTACCAGTAAAGCTGAGGAGAAGGGAAATCGGTAGAGAGATTATTCATAAGTGATTACTTAACTCATTTGTAATCAAACTATTACTTTTGTATTTGATGATATTCATTGTAGATCACTTCTCTTTCAACTCTTTTGATAATCAAAAAATCTTTGCATCTTTTGCCTTTTATTTTGATTTCAAGAGGTCAACAATATTCTTTACATTTTACAATTCATTTTTTTCTTCTCTAGGCGACGGTTGAGCTCAAGGAAATTTGTAGTCACTACCTTCTGTGTTTCCTCCATAAGCTCCACCTTATCTTGAGGTCAAGCCTAGCTCATGTTGATCCCTACTGCGTGGACTATGTAATCCTCTAGTTGCATCTGCCCTTCTAGCTTGACTACATTCGAGATATTAGATGCAGACATAATAGACTAATGCGTTTCATTGAAGATCATTTCTATGCATGGCATAGTAGGCCTAGTTGCATCATTTTCTCTTGTCTTTTATGCTCATTTGGCTCATGACATACTTGTTGCATCAAATTGATCTTTTAAATTAAAAGGGGATTGGATATATTGACCAACAAAAGGATATCCAAAAAGAAGGGCAAAAGGAATTGGGACTATAGAAGATTCAAACTATGCTTGCTTTGGGAAATTTAGCACTGAAGGGGAAAATGAGGGAATACTTTGTAGTTGTCTGGTAGATATAGGAGGGTTTGTAACACTTAAACTAGATGCAGAGGATAATGGAACTGTATACAAGATTGTGCACTGCTAGAACATTGGTTGTTGTGATAGAGGGCATGGCAGATGAAGTAACAAATAATGGGACCACCCATGGAGGTGTAAAAACTAAGCCAGACACAAGAGTAGGTGTAGAGGTTTTGGTAGGACTCTCTGTGGGAACATAAATTGAGACTGGGGTGCTAACATCACTTGAAGAGATAGGAGGCGGGGAAACTAACAAAGTAACCAAAGACAAAGAAGTAAGGAGAGGAGGAGAAAAGCATACCTAAACTGCGGGAGCAGTTGAAGTTGGGGCTAAACCTGCCACTTATTCTACAACTTTCTCTTAGATGCTACTTGTCTTCTATTTCTTCTTACGCAGTGGGTTGTTAATTTCAAACTTCTTTTGAGGTTGTTGTGTAGGTTAGGGCCTCTTTTTAGAATTTTGGGTGCATGGCCGCCGAATTGTTGGATATTCGTCACTCACTGAAGGCTTTGTGACAGACCCAGTCTCAGGTTTCTTCACCTTTATTTCTTGTACTTCATCATCATCATCATCATCATCAAGGGTTGGTGCTCCTTGGGTTGGTGCCCTAAAAGTTGTAATTAGTGTTTCATTGTGAGGCTGGATTGGAGCAGTAGACTCTAGGATCATTTCTCACCGAGGTTTTTCCTATTTTGGGTTTTCCTCGTACATCTGGTGTCATGAGATGTGCATTTGTGTGTGCCTGCATTGTGATATCTTTCCTTATCTTATGGGTAGGTTAACTTGGCATTAGGATTGATAACTAATAATCACTCTTAGTATTAAGAGGTTAATAAATTGGAAACCATTGATTCATCCCCCCTCTCAGAGGCATCTTGTGTTCAACACGGTGATGATGATGATGATGATGATGATGATGATGATGATGATGATGATGATGATGATGATGATGATGATGATGATGATGATGATGATGATGATGATGATGATGATGATGATGATGATGATGATGATGATGATGATGATGATGATGATGATGATGATGATGATGATGATGATGATGATGATGATGAAGTGTATGAAGTACAAGAAATAAAGGTGAAGAAACCTGAGACTGGGTCTGTCACAAAGCCTTCAGTGAGTGACAAATATCCAACAATTCGGTGGCCATGCACCCAAAATTCTAAAAAGAGGCCCTAACCTACACAACAACCTCAAAAGAAGTTTGAAATTAACAACCCACTGCCTAAGAAGAAATAGAAGACAAGTAGCATCTGAGAGAAAGTTGTAGAATAAGTGGCAGTTTTAGCCCCAACTTCAACTGCTCCCGTAGTTCAGGTATGCTTTTCTCCTCCTCTCCTTGCTTCTTTGTCTTTGGTGACTTTGTTAGTTTCCCTGCCTCCTATCTCTTCAAGTGATGTTAGCGCCCTAGTCTCAATTTATGTTCCCACAGAGAGTCCTAAACAAACCTCCACACCTACTCTTGTGTCTGGCTTAGCTTTTACACCTCCATGGGCGGTCCCATCATTTGTTACTTCATTTGCCATGCCCTCTGTCACAACAACCAATGTTCTAGCAGTGCGCAATCATGTATACAGTTCCATTATCCTTTGCATCCAATTTAAGTGTTACAACCCCTCCTATATCTACCAGACAACTACAAAGTATTCCCTCATTTTTCCCTTCAGTGCTAAATTTCCCAAAGCAAGCATAGTCTGAATCTTCTGTAGTCCCAATTCCTTTTGCCCTTCCTGTTGGATATCCTTTTGTTGGTCAATATATCCAATCCCCTTTTAATTTAAAATATCAATTTGATGCAACAAGGATGTCATGAGCCAAATGAGCATAAAAGACAAGAGAAAATGATGCAACTAGGCCTACTATGCCATGCATAGAAATGATCTTCAATGAAACGCATTAGTCTATTATGTTTGCATCTAATATCTCGAATGTAGTCAAGCTAGAAGGGCAGATGCAACTAGAGGATTACATAGTCCATGTAGTAGGGATCAACATGAGCTAGGCTTGACCTCAAGATAAGGTGGAGCTTATGGAGGAAACACAGAAGGTAGTGACTACAAATTTCCTTAAGCTCAACCGTCGCCTAGAGAAGAAAAAAAATGAATTGCAGAATGTAAAGAATATTGTTGACCTCTTGAAATCAAAAGAAAAGGTAAAAGATGCAAATATTTCTTGATTATCAAAAGAGTTGAAAGAGAAGACTCTCACCATTTCTCAGCAAGGATAAGCAGAAAGAACTAAGCTTCGAGAAGATTTAAATAAGTTTATGACCCAAATTCAGAAGGAACAACAAGAAAAGGAAGACCTATCTAAAAGGCTTCAAGAAAAAGATCAAGAGTTAATTTGAATATAGGAAAGCCTTTCAAATACAGCCCACGTCTAGATAGACCTGCAGAAAGAAATTTGGTCCAACAAGAGATGAAGAAGTTACAAGTCTTGTTAGTAGAAGAAAAACAAGAAAAGGAATTGGTAGATAGCCAATTGCATAATAAGCTCAATGAGCTTGCTCAAGTAAACCAAGAACATGTTGCCACCATGAGTCTACAAGTGCTAATGCAACAAGAGCTTTAGGATCGACAAGAAAAAAATGACAAAGAGCTCCATGAAGCTCGAGTTTCCTATAAGATTGTGAGGCCAAAGTGGAAACAGAGAAAGCCCTTCAAGAAGAAGCCTTAGAACTTAATTTCCTACAACAACAAATATCTGATTCTGAAAAGAAATTGAAGCATTGATGATGGAGGTAATGGCAAAAAAGGCATAACTTAGTTTTCTTCAGGAACCAAATGTAGCGGTAACTCCTCAAATTAATTTCGCTCCTATTTTACAATAGCTCTATATTTAATACTAGGAGAGAACAAAATGGCTATCATCTCTCTTCAGCTCTATAGGCCATTGCACCAATGGTATTTGAATATGAGCTACTGATCGAGAAATTGTATACGACCACAGACCATATTGTAGTAGTAGCAGGCACAAGAGATCATAGATCAGTTTCTCAGAAAGCTAACAAAATTATTAATTGTAACAGGATGGCCCTTGATGAATCAATGATGAACAGTTAGTACCAAACAGGTACTGAGAGGGGGGGGTGAATCAGTACTGGCAAAAACACTTTTCCTTGACCGGTTTGACAAAGAACACTGCACTTGACTGGCAAGCACTAGCATCAGTCTAAACCAGATTACTACCGGTTCAACATAGTAAGAATGTGAAAGACATAAACCAGTAACTCTTGGCTTTCCACACAATCTAACATCATATTTCCACTTCACCCATATGCATACACTAGTAACACATCAACAGAAATGTAAAGACTTACTGATTCAACATGCTTTACCACTTCATAGAGAATAACAAAGCATCACATGAAAAGCATCACACATAACACACATATTTTTCACGTGGAAACCCAACTGGGAAAAACCACGGTGGGGATGAATACCCACAAGCTGTCCCTTGAACCCTTTTGAAGTCCACTCTATTAGGAGCCTAGTCTGGTTAAGGACTTTACAATAGGTTCTATTAGGAATCGATCCTATTAGGGATCAATCGGTTAAGGGATGGCTAAAATACCCAGTTAAGGGTTAAACCCTGTTAAAGGTTACCTTGTTAGAGGATTTTAAGAACTCAATGATTTTGAGTCACCCTGTTAAAGGATTTATAGCAAACCAGTTAAAGCTACCCTGTTAAGGGATTTTCCAACTGTTGAAGTGGTTAGAGGTCAATAGGTATTACAATGATCCGATAACAGCACTTCAATGCCAATGCAGATCCGCTTTAGTTTCTTCCTTCTGCAATCACACTCTGTAGGTACCTATTCTCTTATCTGGTCTGGCAAGAATCATGTATCTTTGCACTTAGATACACTCACAACATTTGCCAACAACCTCAACATGAAAAACAACATCGACCTTATAGGAAATAGATAGGTCAGTAGCATAAACCCTAAACCCTAAACATTTAGGTTAAGCAATTCAGTCGGTTCAATCCTAACCGTTGAACATATTGCATTGATTACAATAGTCTTGAATAGATCTCAAGACATTCTCCATCGTTTGTTCTTCACCGCTTCTTGGAGGCTGATAACCCATCACGCATTCTCCACTGTTTACAGAGACTTCACACATTCCCGAGGTAGATAGGATCAATCTCCTTCATGCAAGATCCTTCACGTGCACAAGGCTGGCGTGGCAACACAATCTGTTCTTCATTACAATGCTAACTCATCACACGATATCATCGATTAAATCACACAGGCATAGAATACTTCAATCGGAAACCTTGAAGCTAAGACTACCAACCGGTAGTCATACCATATGAAACCTTGATACAAAACATTCCATATACCGGTTCACATTCCAACATACCGGTTCACTTGGACAGACATACTGCTTCACTTTTTCACATATACCGGTTCACAACATCATACCAGTTCTCTTGCATCACATATACCGGTTCACAACATCATATCGGTTCTCTTGCAAGTTGCTTACTTCAATATACTGGTTCAATCTTTAGCATATTAATATCAGTGACAACATACAATATCGTTATGTCATCATACTCTGCACATATGCCAACAATCTCCCCCTTTGGCATTGATGGCAATATACAAAGATATCTCTCCATTTCACATCTTCTCCCCCAACACTGCAGATATCTTCTCCACTTCACATCTTCTCCCCCTTTGACAACAATGCCAAAGTGGAGGCATATACATCTATGTTCTACTATGCTACTCCCCCTAAGGAGTAGCATCCTTCAACACACCAATCCTGAAAAAGATATATCTATGTAAGTCCTGAATGATGTGGAGCACACACCTTTAGTTCACCTCTTGAAGGGGCAGCACCCCTAATTCACCTCTCAAATAGGTAAAGGTAGCCTTTGGTAGAGGCTTGGTGAATATGTCTGCTAACTACTCCTTACTGGAAACATGTTCTAGTACAACTTCTTTGTTCTGAACCTTTTCCCTTAAGAAATGATACTTAATCTCAAAGTGCTTTGTTCTAGAATGTAAAACCGGATTCTTGGAGATGTTAATCACACTTGTGTTGTCACAAAATATACTTACCGGTTCAGATACAGGAACTTTGAAGCCATTTAATACGTGCTTCATCCAAAATGTCTGGGTGCAGTTCATAAATGCTGCAACATACTCCGCTTCTGCTGTAGACTAAGAGATACAGCTCTGCTTCTTACTCATCCATGAGACTAGTCTGCCACCAAGAAAGAATGCACCACCAGTTGTGCTCTTTCGGTCGTCCACATTACCAGCCCAGTCAGCATCTGTAAACACTTTCAGGTTGAAATCATTACTGTATGGATACCATAATCCATAGTCAATAGTTCCCTTCAGATATCTCAGAATCCGCTTGACTGCTACCTAGTGGGATTCTCTTGGGCTTTTTGGAATCATGCAGTAATGCCCACTGCATGTGCAATGTTCGGTCTGCTATGTACTACATAGTGCAATTTACCAATCATTGATTGGTATTCCTTCTCATTTACCAACCCTAAGTCATCCTCTTTTGATAATTTACAACCGATCACCATTGATGTACCAACCGGTTTGATGTCTTCCATGCCAGAGGTCTTCAACACCTCTTTGACATAGTTGGACTGAGTGATAAAGATTCCATCTTTCATTTGTTGAATCTGTAGTCCAATGAAGAACTTAATCTCCCCTATAAGTGACATCTAAAACTCCTTTTTCATCTCATCTGCAAAATCATGACTCATCTTGTCATCTCCTCCAAAAATTATGTCATCAACAAATACCTCATAGATTAGAATCTGATCTCCTTCTGACTTCAGGCATATATTACTATCCTCACTTGTTCTCTCAAACCCAATCTTCACAAGATGGGAGTGCAAGTGGTCATACCATGCTCTGGGTGCCTGCTTTAGTCCATACAAGGCCTTATGTAGCCTACACACCATGTCACTGTCTTCTTATAGGGTAAACCCATCTGGTTGCTCTATATACACCTCCTCTTCTAGTATTCCATTCATGAATGCAGATTTTACATCCATTTGATATACTTTGAATCCCTTGAATGCTACATATGCAAGAAGCATGCGAACTCCTTCCAATCTGGCTACTGGAGAAAATGTTTCTCCATAGTCTTCTCCTTCTTCTTGGGCATATCCTTTACACACCAATGTAGCTTTGTTTCTAACCACTAAGCCATCTTCATTCAGCTTATTTTTGAAAACCCATTTGGTGCCAATGACATTTTTATGCTCCGATCTGGGTACCAAAGACCATGTACCATTCTTTTCTATCTGGTCAAGTTCCTCTTCCATTGCCTTGATCCAGTCTTCATCTTTATGTGCCTCTCTGAATGTTTTAGGCTCAAATTTAGAGATCATGCAAGAGTTTTCTCTGACTTTTCTTCTTATAATAATTCTTGCATCCTTGTCTCCTATGATCTTCTTTGGATCATGATTCAGCTTTACATACCTAGGAATGATCTTGGTTGTTTCCTCTTGCTTTTCTTCTTCATCCTCATCTTCATCTACCAGTGTAGGAGCACTGTTACTGGTGCTAGGTTGTTTTGTAATCGGTTCCCAGAAGGTTACTACTGGTTCATCTCCTACTTACTCACTACCGGTTTCCTCAGATTTCTCAGAGGTTTCATCAACTCTAACATTGATGCTTTCAACAATTCTCTGAGTCCTATTGTTGAAACATTTGAGAGCTTTGCTTTTTGTGGAATACCCTAGGAATATTCCCTCATCACATTTAGCATCAAACTTGCTATGATGTTCACTCCTCTTGATATAACATTTGCTACCAAACACTCTAAAGTAGCTTACCACTGGTGTCTTACCGGTCCAATACTCATAAGGTGTTTTATCCTTGCCCTTTTTGATGAGTACCCGGTTCATTGTGTAGACTGCAGTGCTCGCCGCTTCTCACCAAAAGGTGTGAGCAACCTTCCCTTGGATCAACATAGTTCTAGTTGCTTCAACCATAGTCTGGTTGTTCCTTTTTGCTAGGCCATTCCGTTGTGGAGTCCGGGGGGCAGACAATTGCCTCTTGATGCCATTCTCTTCACAGTATTTGTTGAATTCACCGGAAGTGAATTCTCCTCCTTGATCAGTTCTCAGGCACTTAATCCTCTTATCGATTTCTTTTTCTACCAATGCTCTGAAGGCTTTGAACTTTCCAAAGGCTTCAGACTTGTCCTTCAAGAATGTGACCCACATCATTCTTGAGCAATCATCAGTAAGAATCATAAAATACCTATCTCCTTGCACACTCCTAGTTTTCATAGGACCACACAAATCAGTATGCACAAGATCAAGTAAATTGTCTGTAGTGAAAGGTTTACCTTTGAAGGTTGAGGAAGACATTTTCCCCAGTTGACACTCTCTACACAAAGGATTCTCCGGTTTGCTCAGCATAGGCAATCCTCTAACTGCCTTGACCTTACTGGCCTTCACAATATTATCAAAGTTTACATGGCAGAGTCTCCTATGCCATATCTAGCTATCCTCAAACTTAGCCATTGGACATGTACTGACATTATCATTTAGCTGAAATAGGTTACCTTTGGTCTGCATACCGGTAGCCATCAGTTCACCATTCTTTCCTTTGATTTTGCACACTCCATTTTTTAATCCCAGAGTGAGTCCATTATCATTCAGTTGAGCAACACTCAAAAGGTTGTGTCTGAGACCTTCTACCCAATACACATTGTCAGCACTGCTTCTTCCATTCAGAGAGATGGACCCTCTACCTTTTACCATACATGGTGCATCATTACCAAAACAAACCACACCACCATCATACTCTTCCAGAGATAGGAACTTACTTCGGTCACCAATCATATGGTGAGAACAACCATTGTCAATAATCCACTCATTGGAATTATCTATGCGGGAGATAAGAGCCTTCTTGTCTGACACATCTTCCTTGACCGCTACAAACACAATATCTTCATTTTCTTCATCTTCTGATTCCTCATCAGTGACACCTTCATCAACTTCTACAAAACAGTTTCTCTGGTTTCCTCCTTTGAACTTCTTGAACCTCTCCAGTTTGTCCTTGTTATCACCATTAGGGCAGTTTACAACAATGTGTCCTATCTGGTTACAAGGAAAGCATTTCAAAGGGAGCTTACCTCTATATTTATGGGTTCCCTTGGGAAATCTCTTGGCAAGAAGAGCTTCAAATTCCATCAGGATCTCCTCATCATCCATTTCTCTACTTTGTCTTGGTTAACCACTGGTACTATCTTCTTTGCCTTTTCTAGATGGTGCAATAGATGCTCTGAAGGCTTATTCAGACTTCTGAATACTACCATCATAATTATTTAGCTCATAAGTTGTTAACTTTGCAATGATGGAGTCCAGGGATACCTTTGTCTTGTCTACAGACCTTAACTCCTGAATAGCAACAACCCTTATTGTAGACCGGTAATAAGGATCTCAAGACTTTGCTAACAACAGTGGAATCTTCCATTTTACCACCTGCACTCTTGATATCTCCAACAACAGTTTTAATTCTTATTCCATATTGTTGAATGGTCTCTCCTTCAACCATCCGCATATCTTCAAACTTTCCCCTAAGGCTTTCTTCCTTAGCTTGTTTCACATGCTCATCACCACCATAGATATTCTCAAGGGCATCCCATACTTCTTTGGGATTCTCTTTATCCTGAACATCAATAAACTCAATGTCAGATAAATTGTTGATTAGGGCTTTCATGACTTGCCCATTCTCCTGAATCTCTCTCTTTTGATCATCGGTGAGAGTACTGGTAGGGATAACATAAGCATTCTCAACAAAGCTCCAGTGTTGAGCACCCATACTTCTGATGTATATCTTCATTATGTCCTTCCATATTTTAAATTTGTCTCTATTGAACTTTGGACCTTCCCTCTTCATCATTAGAGTAGGATCTTTACCTCAAGCGGTTAAGCTTACAACACAGAGGACCTGGAGGATGCTCTGATACCAATTGATGAATCAATGATGAACAGTTAGTACCAAACTGGTATTGAGAGGGGGGGGTGAATCAGTACTAGCAAAAACACTTTTCCTTGAACTGGTTTGACAAAGAACACTGCACTTGACTGGCAAGCACTAGCATCGGTCTAATCCAGATTACTACCGATTCAACACAGTAAGAATGTGAAAGACATAAACTAGTAACTCTTGGCTTTCCACACAATCTAACATCATATTTCCACTTCACCCATATGCATACACTAGTAACACATCAACAGAAATGTAAAGACTTACTGATTCAACATGCTTTACCACTTGACAGAGAATAACAAAGCATCACATGAAAAACATCACACATAACACACATATTTTTCATGTGGAAACCCAACTAGGAAAAACCACAGTGGGGATGAATACCCACAAGTTGTTCTTTTAACCCTTTTGAAGTCCACTCTGTTAGGATCCTAGTCTGGTTAAAGACTTTACAATAGGTTCTATTAGGAACCAATCCTTCTAGGGATCACCTGGTTAAGGGTTAAACCCTGTTAAAGGTTACCTTGTTAGAGGATTTTAAGAACTTAATGATTTTGAGTCACCCTGTTAAAGGATTTACAGCAAGTCAGTTAAAGCTACCCTGTTAAGGGATTTTCCAACTATTGAAGTGGTTAGAGGTCAACAAGTATTACAATGATCTGGTAATAGCACTTCAATGCCAATGCATATCCGCTTTAGTTCCTTCCTTCTACAATCACACTCTGTAGGTATCTATTCTCTTATCTGGTCTGGCAAGAATCATGTATCTCTGCACTTAGATACACTCACAACATTTTCCAACAACCTCAACATGAAAAACAACATCGACCTTATAGGAAATAGATAGGTCAGTAGCATAAACCCTAAACCCTAAACATTTAGGTTGAGCAATTCAGTCGGTTCAATCCTAACCGTTGAACATATTGCATTGATTACAACAGTCTTGAACAGATCTTAAGACATTCTCCATCATTCATTCTTCATCGCTTCTTGGAGGCTGATAACCCATCACACGTTCTCCACCATTTACAGAGACTTCGCACATTCCCGAGGTAGATAGGATCAATCTCCTTCATGCAAGATCCTTCACGCACACAAGGCTGACGTGGCAACACAATATGTTCTTCATGACAATGCTAACTCATCACACGATGTCATTGGTTGAATCACACAGGCATAGAATACTTCAATCAGAAACCCTGAAGCTAAGACTACCAACCGGTAGTCATACCATATGAAACCTTGATACAAAATATTCCATATACCGGTTCACATTCCAACATACCGGTTCACTTGAACAGACATACCACTTCACTTTTTCACATATATCGGTTCTCTTGCATCACATATACCGGTTCACAACATCATTCTTCAACATATTGACATCAATGACAACATACAATATCAGTATGTCATCATACTCTGCACATATGCCAACAGCCCTAAATGAAAGGGAGTGTTTGAATGCATTAATGGCTACCACCACTCATATTAGGAGGTAGTTCGAACATTTTGCGCAAATGGGTCTACCATCTCCTCTTCTTACAAATGGCTTGGTGGTGGCTAAAGAACAAATAATGCAACTCTTAGAACAATTTCAACATGACTAGACATATTTTCAATCACTGGGATTTGTTCCCAGTGCCTTCAATATTGAGAATATCATTTACCCTTTGGCTCAACTCAACTTTCACTTGGAGCAAGAATTTGGGATGTTGAGTGACTTGTCCTTTAGGGAGATGATCGAATTGGATCAAGCATATGATAATTTGTGAGCCTAGACACAACCTTCAGATGCATCGTGGTTTTCTTTGTAGTCCACACTCTCCTAGCTCAGAGTCTTTTTTCTAAGTTTCAGTTTGATCTGTGAACCGAAGTTTTGAGGTTCCTTTATTTGCAAGTGGAACACCTATTTGAGTCACTAGAAGTTTTGGATTAAAATCCTTAGCCTCCCTTTAGACCCTTTCTCTTGTTTAATTTTTGGCACCCTGGCTTATTGAAGGCCTTTCTTCCGCTTTCACCACATGTTAGCAAGGCACATTTTTCAAATCAACGTCCTTGCCTCAGCCTCGCCAAGCTCTGCCATGCCGCCAAATGTCCTTTCCTATAGTCTTTCCCAAGCCCTTGAGAAAATTGAATCCTTCATGTCGAGCCCACCATGTATTATACCAACACGGTTTTATTGAGGAAGAAAGGCCAGAATCACCAAAATGTTTTGCCCTGCTCACCAAATGTATCACCTGCGGGTTTTTTAAGAGAAGGGAAAATAAAGATAAGAAGAGTCTCCACCCAGCCACCATGTGTACATACAACCAAGAAATCAACCATGTGTTGGCAAGTAAAATGACAATAGAATACCATGGCTCATAAATCAATCAAAAGCATGATCTGGTCCTAAGCGTCTGCTTGGAAATTTTTGCAAGCCGATACAGAGAACTAGTTCGTTGGAGTGGTTAGGTCAAAATGATGATTCAGGGTAATGGGGTAATTCTCATGAAGAAAATATGACGGCCTCCTAAAGATGTACTATCACACAACCATAGGGGAATCTTTTTTGTTTCCTTGGGTTTTCCAATTTGTAACAGGGAAAGCTATAAAAGGGCAGTCAATATCAGTTTTACAGGGTTTATTCTTAGAAGAAACTTTTATGCTTTTCTCAGACTTTAACATTTTTTAGTTTATGCAAATAGGCTTTCAAACTATGTCGATTTCAGGCCTTTATGTTTGTTTATTTTCATTTATGTTGGATCATGTTTTATGTCATTTTGAGTAAGGATTGAAGATTCGTAATTTGTGAAAGCTTTTGAGATTTCAATATAACTTGTGTTGGTCGAATCATGTTTGATACTGTTTCAAATCATGATGATGTTTTGAAATTACATTATGCTTATAAATGAAATTATTAGATGAATATGTTTGATTAGCATACTATTATTGAGCATTTATCTATGCATTCATGTATGGTTTTTTGTGCTCTAAATTTTTTTAAATCTTTGAATTCCTAGCGCATTGCCTTAATTTATATAGTTATTTTAGTTATATCTCTTTCCCTTTTCCTTCTTATGATGAAGAGTCAACATCTAAAATCTCAGAGGTTGTTCAGTGGAGAACAATAGGGTCCCCATATGCCAAACTTCCCATAAGGCTATTGTCCTGCAGAAAACTTTAGGCATCAACACTTTTTCAATGAAAATTGTCATTATTGCAATAAGCTTGGACACAAGGCTACTGAATGTAGAAGCAGAATGAATATGAACAATAGTGTTAGGTCTTTCGATGGATGTTGCTATGTTTCCAATGGATATGGGTACAAATTTGTTGAATGTAGGATGAATAGGAATTTCAAAAGAAATGTGAATGGGAGAATGATGTGAGATAGTATAGTATTCTATAATTATAATAGTGTTGGGCATATTGCAAAAATTTGTAAAAGTAGTAAAGGAAATAATGCTATTTTGGAGGATGTGGTAGACTCTAATGAAAAAGGGAAGAATTTATAGGTAAAGAAATCAGAAGGGAAGGCTAAAGGAAATGTTGAAGGTGGTTCAACATCCAATGTGGGTACAGTTCCCTCTTCCTGTAATTTACCTAGATAGCAGGGTCTGAGGGGGAGCTTCAATGAAAACATATTTCAATGTCAAGGTTAATTCCTAAATCGAGGTTTGACCTAAGGCAAACCCCTACCCACAACATCTTTCCCACTCTATGTGCAGGAAACAGGTTCAAGAGTTATTCTTGGGCATTTTGTCAAAGTCAACATGGACAAATAGGTTTAGCTTTCTACGGAGCAAAATTCAAAGGATCTAGATAAATATATACTACCTGGTCCTCAAAAATAAGGCCAAACTTATAATAACAAGTTCTAAACATCTTTTTTTTTTCTAGATCTTAGTTTGTAGCTCCATGGGATATCTGTAGCAAACTAATTTCGATAGTTTACTTCAATGTCATTGTTTTACCCTACTTTTACAATTACCTTCCAAATTCAACTAAGAAAAAGGGTAACAAACCCTAACCAGTGAATCTAATCATAATTTCAATCATTTTCATATTTGGATTGTGGCTAGATCTATTAGGTTCGCCCCTATTTCAATGTATTCGAGTAATTTGGTTTGTTAGTGGTTTTATTATCTTAATTAATACCCTAATTCCTAATTTTCACCTATAAATTTTGGTGAACCCGACTTCTTTCGTGCTTGTTTTTGATTTATTGTCTCAAATCTAATTTATATCCACTTTAATATTAATCTTTGTACTCATAAATGCTATTTGCAATTCAATTACATAAATTAAGTGGATAATTTCTTAAAATTCCTAATTTATTGACTTATGGGTTGCATAATTTTTCAATCATATTTTTAGATTTGATTATTATGACATGTTATGTTTAGATTTAGAGGAATTTAATATTCAATATCATAATTCAAATTGCTTAATTAATTGGCCAATTAATCGTGTTTATAAAGAATTGCATTGATTTTAATCGTAGTTTTCAATCTTTGCATCCAATTTTCCTTCCTTTGTGCATGATTTTTTTTACCATTAGTCCTACATACAATATTCCAATGAGAAGAAGCTATAGACTTGGGGCTTCCCAAGGTTTAAACACTAAATATATTGAGCCTCAGTTAGATAACTTTATTCCATGTGAATCTTGATGCTTTCTCTAATCCAACAAATGACATCACGTATCCCCATTCTTCTCATACTTCTCATAATGTGGATGAAACACTAACTAGGTTACTATTGACCAATTGTAGAAGATGTATAATGAATTTGATAATCTTCAACAATGGATGGGTCAACAATACCCGGATAGTGAAACAATCCCCTTGATTGAAGGATTAAAAAGAATGGTGCAAAATGATAAGATAGGTGTAGATTTGTTGCATGACCTTGTTCATATTGTTGATACTAATATTATGCCAATCAATAGTTGTGCCAAAGTCCTTAGATATTCTCAACCCACTAGCCAAGTTAACCATCCCATTCCTATGCCTACATCCTTTCCTAGTGTGCCTACATTTAATCTTTTATCATGACTACTTCCACACAAATGTTAATCCTACACATGTTAGTCACAAGGACAATCCTATTAATCAATATCCTTGCATACCTCCTTCAGTGAGTCTTCCATTTGTTTCACAACCATATCCCATACCAACATACCATAATGTTCCCCCTCCTTATTCTCAACCTCCACCTACTTACAACAATGTTACTCCTCCATCACAATCTAATATGTCCAATTTAAATCCATCCACAAAAATAACCATCAATAACCTAGCCCAAATTATTGCATCCCTACAAAATCAATTGGTTTCCATAACTCAATCCAAGTTCAATGTTCCCACGTTTGATGCAGTGAGCCCACTATCTGATGGCATTGTCTGTGTGGTTCCTCCTAAGCATATGGAAGTCCCTCAATTGGAGTTGTACAATGGAAAAGGTAACCCCTTAACTCATGTGAAGACATTTCAAACTTTGTGTAGTGATTTTGCTCATGACCAAAGACTTATGGCTAAATTGTATACTAGAACCTTTAGAGATAAAGCCTTGCAATGGTATTGTTCTTTATCTCCTTATTCTATTACTTTATTTCAAAAATTGGCTAATGCTTTCATTCAACAATTTCAAAATAACATTTGTCCTAAGATTACTTTGATGGATTTGATTCATTGTAAGCAAGGAGCTACAGAAAAAGTGATCAATTTTATTGGTAGATATAAACATTTTCATTCTCAAATTTCTTATTGAGTGCTTGATCATGATGTTCAAATAATTTTCATTGATAATTTACAAAAGGAACTTAGAGATAAACTTCTAATTTTTGAGTTTAATTCCTTTACACAATTGTGTGTAGTGCTTCATAATTATCAAAATCAAGTGACTCAATTTGAATCATCCTCTTCAATGGCTTTAGTTGATAAGAATGAGAGTGCTCAACAATCGTTTGTGAAGATCAAACCCAACAAAGGTTTCACCAAGTTAAATAACAATATCAATACTCAAGTGGCAACCACGACATCAGGTGTGGTCCCTTTATCCAAATACTTTAGAAAAGAATAATTCCTCTTTTTGAGTCTCTTTATAGTATAATATTGAGGTTAATGAATGCTAAAGTGTTGCAACTTCCTCCCATAAAGCCAATTGACAATTATAAACCATTGTTACCTTACCATGATCCCAAATCTTTTTATCAATATCACCATCAACCTAGCCATGATAATGAGAAGTGATACAAGTTGAGGAATAAGATTCAATAATTCATTGATAACAATACTAAATCCGTAGTTGGTGTCAATGACAAAGGAAAGAAATGTATAGATCCTCCAAATCTTTACCAACTTGTTGCCTTTTTATTCTACCAATGCTGTTGAGTCTAAGTCTCTTTATTTTTCTCTGAATGACCTTGGCATGGAATCTAATAAATGTTGTGAACCTTTTTGACAAACCAACACCTCCAAAAGACATGCATTACTTTTGATCCTAGTGAGACTATTGTTGCACCTGATGGCCCACTATATATAACTGCGAAGATCATAGACAAACTCTCACAAGGGGTGCTCATTGATCCAATGTGTATGGTGAATATGATGACTGAAGAACATCTTTGTACTCAATAATTTCATAAAGTAACATATGATAAATATGATGCTTTGGTTAAGATGTATGATGGTTTCTCTTGCCCTACTATTGGTTCTATGACTCTTTTCATTGAGGTTGGTACTAAGTTCTTAGATGTCACCTTTGCTATTATTCCTAAGTCAGATCAATTTCGTGTGAAGTTGGGACATCCTTGGCTCTCTTCCATGAAAGCTATCCCTTCTATAATTCATAAATGTTTGAAATTTCCTCATAATGGCACTATTATAACAATTAATCATAACCTTTACCAACCCACAACAAAGCATGGAAATTCCACTCTTGATTGATTTTGGGTAAATAAACTGAGCCTCTTAAGCCTCAAAATGACATCCTTTTCTTACCTTATAAAAAATGGAAAAATGAGATGATCTGGTCCTTGAGTAAACCTAGAGACCTTACACCCATGGATATTCCTCCTCCTCATAATGGACCTTTTGTTCTTCCTACTCCTTTTATTCTTCCTATATATGCCTCAGTCCTGCCTCCTCCTTCCTACAAAAGAAAGCACTTGACATCAAGTCTCCCTCGCCCTATTGGGGTTTCTTTTGTTCCCCCACCTATAAGAGAAGAAAAGAAGCCTATGTCCATTGATACCCAACCTTCACAAGTCTCGACTAAAACTAAACGAAGTTTTTGTATGAGAGAACATCGATGAAGACGTCATGATAAAGCTCATGACATTGTTGTTGGCAATTTGGAGGAATTGATTATGTGTTGCATTGATGTCAACACTAGCTTGTTTGGCCATCTACCGGGTTCCGGTAGAGTGGTTGGATTGTGATGTTGATTTGGAGATCATCTCTAGTATTCTCTAGTACGTTTAGTTTGGTGGAATTTGTTTGGTTCGGTCATTCATGTGTGTGTCACATTCAATTGGTTCAAGATTTGGTGATCTGGAAGCTATCATATGTTCTAGTAAGCCTTTTGGTTACCGGTAAGGGTTTTACCGATAGAGCTTTGTTGAAGATCTTTTGATGGATTCAATAAGTGGTATTGGTGTAGCTTCTAGAAGGTTCTCAGGATGTTGATGGTTATCATGTTTGTGTTCCAGTTGATCGGTGGTGTTGCATTTGGCTTATGGAGACCTATTTTAGGTTTGGTTCTATTTTGTTAGGTTATGGACCAGTTTATGTAACGTGTTGGTGGATGCTCCCGATGCATTATCAGTTGGATTTATTATTTGGTTAATGTTGTTTCGGTCTTAGGCCGACTTCATTTATCATTGGTTTGTGGGTTTATGTAATGGATTTATTGTATTACCTTTTAGGTGGCTGACCTAATTGTTTAGGTCTCGGGTTGGTATAAATATGTTGTAAGATCTCTTTTTAGATCATAGGACAAACATGGGTTATGGGATTATCTGTGTGTGAATAAAGTTGTAATCATATGTAGAGGATTTGGTTGATCATAGGTGATCGAATTGGGTTTGTGTAAGAGTTTTAAGACCTCCGTTATTGAGCTTAACCAAAACTGTACTCAAGCATAGGAGATACTATACTTGCAGTTCAATCTTCTTTCTGGATTGTAGTCCAAATATTTCTTGTAGTCAGCGAGGCTCCTTTTGTGATTAGTAGTGTGCTCTAGGCTGTTGGCCTTCCTGCATGTGCATGACCCTTATATGTAATATTTATTCATTTGGTCAGTGGATAGATATTGTGTGTCTCCAATCCCACCGTGGTTTTTCCTCTTTGAGGTTTTCCACGTATAAATTTGTGGTGTTATGTTGTTCATCTTTGTGGTTGCATTATTAATTGTTGTTGCTTGCGTGTATGCTTACTGTTTGCTAAGTTGTTGTGTTAATAAGGTTAAAATGAATCATTCCGCGAGAACATTGATTCACCCCCCCCCCCCCTCTCAATGTTCTTGGATTCCAACAATTGCTTCCCAAACCATTTCCTCCTTGAAGACACCAAATGTTTACTTGGTTCTATTTTTCCAACCTTTGCCTAACCCTAGGGAGGAAGTTCAACTCAAATCACCTAAATTAAAAATGATTAAGAAAAATGATGGTTCAACTTCCTTTTGTGTTAGAGATCTTATTTTTATTAATCTAGATGATGATATGGATGATGATAATGTTATTCATGCTAACAATATTGATTCTAATGATTCCGATGAGATGTATGAGCTTGTTGAGATTAATCATGAGTTATCTTCACATTTTTCAAAAGCATTAACCCTACTTCCTAGTGACAAACAAAGTGATTCATCATTAGAGCATGATCCTTGTTTGGAACTTGCAATAGTACCATCTATTGTGATCAAAGCATCTCCTCTTGCATCTTGTACATCATCCCTAGATGATATTAAACAAGATTGCAAGGTGGATTATTTGCTTGACTAGCTGAATTCATGTCGTAGATTCTCATTTGTGTGATTTCTTCTTCGTAATGTGCTTCCCTTGTGATGTGTTTTTGTGTTGTGTTAGGGTTCTCTTTTGATGACACTTATTACTCCATTGGCGCAAGGTAATAAAGAGGTTGAATTCGTCGTGACATTCTTCTATTTGTATCTCAATCCTTCTAGATATGTTGTGCCTTGTGTTGTCTTCTTGGGCAAAATGTAAAGCGTTGAGATCTCTTTTCGGTCTCTTCCATGTTGACTCAAAAAGGCACTTATTTTTTCTCTCTTGTGATCTTCTTCCATTGTGTTTGTAGTTCCACTACCTTTGGTAGATGAGGCCAATTCAATACAAATATACTTGATTTATCATAAGAGCATACTGACCCTAGAGTTAGTGGATCCCTTATGTGTTTTTTCCTATATGTTTTGTGACCATTGTCCTTTGATTTGTTCTTTCTTGGGGGCATCTCATTGTGGTAGCATGCTTGTATTTTTGGATGCATGTTACCTTAAAGCAATTTCTCTTGATAATGCGTATGCAATCGCTTTAACGTTGAGGGATACACTCTGCTCAATATTACACTTTATGCACACACGATGACATGCTTTTGATACTCAAGTTACTTTGCGAACTGAACCTTTTGCTTTGGAATTTTGTATTTTTTTTCATGATGCATAGTAAGCTAATATTACTAGGCTAGTGCAGTCATGCTCTCTCTTTTCCTTTCATGTTTTGTCCCTTTTATCTTGATATTATAGTAGTAAGATCCTAAAGTCCCTGGGGGCTTGGTGTGTCTTGTTTCTTTGATGTCTTGGTGAAATTTTTTCAATGCAACTTTGTACTTTACCATGAGTATGCATAGTCTTATACTCTTGCTAAAGTGGGGGTTAAATGCAACATTGTAATTTGTATCTGCATAGCATTTTGTCCTCACTTAGACCTCACCTTGGCACTTTGACTTCAATGCCTGATACTTGTTTTGATTCTACTCACACCATCCATAGACCTATATTTTCATCTTCTTCTCTTCCTTTCCTCCATGGGACCAGGACCTTGGGTGACTTAGTCCTAGCTCAAGAGCAAGGCACTAGGTGCCTTGTTCCTAGCTCAAGAGTAGGGTGCCTAGTGCCTCGGTCCTCTCAATTAGGGCCTATTTTTGGTCCCCATAATAGTCATCTCAAATGAGTGGGAAATTTGATCTCGTGTCAAGCTACTCCAAAATTCAACTAATTTTGTTGTCCTCATTTTTGTAATCCAAAAATGCAGGCAACCCTTGTGATTTTTTATTCAAAAATTTAAATCATTATCTCTATGCACGCTTTTTGAGGTCAAAATTTAACTTTATAAATGTTCAATTAAAGTGTGCATTTTCTTTTGGTTTTCCTTGTTAAGTTTCAGTTGTTTTTAGTTTTGGTTTTGTCCTCCTTAGTGCAATTTTGGGTCTTAACTTATATGTTGCAAGTTAGGAGAGATACATAAGTGTACTGCAAGTATTAACTTGTAATCGGGTCTTTAAGAGCCAATTGCAAGATAAGTTTATGTCTTTTAAATAAAGATAATTTAAATGCTTGTAATCGGGTCCTAAAGACCCAATTACAATTCAAGGATTGTTTTCTTTGTTTTAAAAGTGAGTTCATTAAGCTTGTAATCAGGCCCCTAAGACTCGATAACAAGTTAATTTTTGTTTTGATTTTTCTTGAGTATCATTCTAGCTTGTGGCTATGAACTAAAAACCCGATTTCAAGTCTTTTGGCATGAACAGTTGTTTTGTGCACTAGGATCGAGTGTCTTGATACCCAATTCTTTTCCTTGCCTCTTTATCATTCCACAAAAAAGAGGATTTCAATTGTGTATGCATTTGGGTTTCAGTAGAAGTCTTCTTCTTTCAATCTCTATTTGAGACATGAGGAAGATTCTTATTCTCACTTTGGCTTGAAGGAGAATCATTTTTGTTTCCTTTGTTGAGTGGGAAGTCTTATCTGAGTCTGTGCATTTCTTCTCCATTTTGAGGTAAGAGTTTATTTTGGGCATTCTCTTTTCTTTCTTTCATGGTTTTTGTAGTTTGTTTTTCGCATGGTTTTTTCTTTTATCTTTCCATAGTTCATGTTTCCCTTCCTAGGCCTTTGAATCCATGGTGTCTTTTCTTGCGCTTAGCCATTATATGTTGGTGTCCATAGGTCTTCTTTGATAAAGCTCATGCTTTCTCTAATTTCATGCATTTTCCCTTTGTTCTCCCACAAATGTTTGCATTTGGGATTTGTGGAGCCACGATCTTTCCATTTATCGCCTTTTTATATGCTATCATTTGCTTATAACCTTGCAAGTTATATTTACTTGTAATTGGGTTTTTGAAACTTGATTGCAAGCTTGTTATTCCCTCAAAAGAAAACCTATATGCTTGCAATTGGGTCATGAAGACTCGATTACAAGTGCTAGTTGCTTTCGGTTCCCTCGATGATATATTCAAATTTCATATTTCTCTTCCATTTGGGTCTTAGAGACCCAACTACAAATGACTTCCGAATTTCATAAAAATTTTCCAACTCATTTGCAAGCATGCACACTTGCAATCAGGTCTCTAGGACTCGGTTTCACGTACAAGATGTCAATTTCTTCCCCATTATGCAAAGTTCACTTGCAATCGGGTCTTGGAGACCCGATTGCAAGTAAGAGTTTTGACTCCTTTTCACATGTTTTTGCTTTCCCACTTGCATATCTCAAGTTCATTCCATTTGCAGTCATGCTTATCAATACTCAAAATGCTCCCAAAAGTTACGTTGCAGGCATTCATTGCCATTCCCCTCTCAAGTAATACACTCACACTTGCAGTCAAGTCTTGAAGACCCGATTACAAGTGCGAGTTATGAAGGTTTCCTTGCTTCCATTCCACTTGTAGTTGACCCTTCAAGATCTGATTTCCACCCTTGTCATTGTCCAAGCTTATGCACGAAGCATCTTTTAGTTGATTCATTTATTTCCATGCTAAATACCCATGCAAGTCTAGGTGTGGGCATTGGTTTTCAAAGTTTTGGCATCATGGAATCCCCAATAGCTATTGAAGATGTTCTTACTCTCTTGAGTTTTCATCACAGTGTTGCAAATTCTTGTTCAATGACAGAAGAGCCAGCGTATCCTTCCAACAAGAAGAGGAAATATAAGTATGATAAATACCAGAATGAGATTGCTCCCACTCAAGTGGTTTCTCTCATTGATGAGATCCAAGACACATAGATCGAACCTGTTGACATGTCTCGGTTTTTGGAAAGAACAGAAGGATCACTGACTCATGGCATGCAATTGCTCTTGAATAGCCATATTCATTTGGTTTCCTCTTTCCTAGTGGTTGCCTTGGAGATGAAGTTCGTGCTTGCATGTTCTTATCATTTTGACCAAGAATCTAGAACAATCAAGGATGATGATGGCAATGTCATAATCAGGTTAGATGCGGAGACCAATGACAAAATCATCAAAGTTCCCGTAGACCCTATATATGTGAACATTACTATGAAAAGTGCTCTAGATTATTATAAATAGAGAAGGTCAGACTGCATTAGACACATTAACTATAAATGACTAAAGGTTCCCATGACCTATTTCTCAATATGGACTAAGTTCTTTCACTCTGACTTCATTGAAGAGGTTAGTGATATGATCACACTTCTTAGCAGGATAATGGGGTTGAGACACTCCAATATGTTTGAAATCTAGATGTACAAGTGCATCGTAGTCATGAGAAAAAGGGCAATCTCATATTTTGGGGAGAAATAATCAGTGACAACCTATGTGAGAAGCTATCACAAGTCCCAACCACCCTCACCTTCTACATGGATTCATACTTGGTGTACATAGCAACACCACTTAGACAATTTCCTGGTCTTTCTACCAAAGGTGACAAATCGCTAGTTCTAGTAAGGAGGTATTATGAGCAACTCACTCCAAGGCTTGGTAGAATTAATTACAGAAGAGTAAAAGATTCTTTCTTTGGTCACTTCATGTGCCTATTTGACAAAGCACTCAAGAATAAGAGAGTCTCTAAGGTAGCATGGAGGAAGGTGAATGAGTATGGATGTTTGTTCTTGCAGTTCCCAACTTTCACCTACCTAAAAGTCAAATATTTTGAAGGTCAACCATACATGCTACTTAGATACCCCACCGACAAGATCATTCTGATGGAATTGGCCAAGCAACTGATGATAGTTCATGCAATCTAGTTAGCCAATCATAAATAAGGTATTAATATTTCCTCTTATAATCCATTACAAATCGGTCGGTATTCTTTGACCACCTCAGCCAGAGCTAAGGTGATGGAAATTGAACATCAAGAAATCAAGTTGAGGAAGTTTAAGGATAGGAAATATTTTGATTATCAAAGGATGAAGGACAAAATCAAGAGAGCCTTCATTCATGTTCATCACCTCAAATATGTGTGGGTTGATCTTCGCACTAAAGAACACATCAAGAAAATAGATTATAATAGGCTCACTTTGGAGCAAATTATAGATCTGGATCTAACCAAGATCCCAAAAGGAATGGTGGATGATAGGAAGATCCTTGACTCAGAGTATACAGAGCAAATAGTTGCAGAGGCTCCTCTTCCCTCTCCTCAATGGTCAAAAAAAGAGTGTGATTCTATTTTCAATAGATTTCAACCCATTCTTGCTAACACCAATGCTTGGCTGAAGAATAATAATGTCAAGACCATCAAGATTAAAAGTGGAGCAGAAAGTGATTCAGTTGGACCGGTTGGGAAAATATTTGAGGTCAAAATTAAGTCCATAGAAGGTGCTTCTTCTTCAAGTACCAGAATCAAGTTAAGGGTGAGTAGGGCTTTGGTTGTTCCTTCACTAGATGTATCACTAAAAGGAAAAGAAAAGCCTCAGGTGAAAATCCACATTATTGATGTTGAAAATGAAACACGTGAAGAAAATATAGCAGGATCCCCTCCTTCTATAGGCTCAAATTCTCCTCATACAACTATTTCTTGGTGGTCATTGGATGTACCCATGTCCCCGATTGACACGGATGTGGACTCTTTCTCCATAATTCATGTACTTCCTATTGAATTAAGTAGATATATTTGTACTAATATAGAAGTACCTATTGAGACTTCTCATGGTGGCCTGAAGAATATCTTTGATGAAAATCCCTCGTATAATTTCCTACCCAGCGTATCTCTTCCTAAGGTTGATACTTCTATCATGAGTTTTGATGAGTTCATGACTGAAGCTAGTCATGATTTGCCACCTGAACAAACACTCGTCGTTGTCCAAATAGAGGCTTCTCCTAGAGTGACAACTGTGGTATAGGTAGAGCATGTTTCTTCACAAACCATGCTTGTTGTCTTGAATGCAAACTCATTAGAACTACCCCCATGGTTGAGTTCAATCACACCCAAAAGGAAGAAGTTGGAAATCTCTCCAGACATATTTGATTTCCAACAGCTCAGGAAAACTAAGCCAAGGGTTGCTAAAAAGGCAAAGATAGTTTCATGGGTGGTGGTGGATAATAATAAAATGAAATATGCAGAAGTGGTGGAGCCTTTAGTTGAGAAACCACCAAAAGAAATGCAGTTGTCTGATTACAGACTCACATGGATAGAACTTGGAAAGCAGATGCATGCAGGTATTATGCATGATTCTATAGATTCAGTGGATTTACTAGTCCAAATTTATGATGAGTTGTTGATGAAGAAAAATGAGCTTAAGGAAAATAATTCATAGCTCATCACGGTTCTCCAAAAGATCACTAATTCTTCAGAACATATTGATCCTTTGACCTCCTCCACATCTGAAGAATCTATCAAGCAATTGGAGAAAGTTGCTCAGAAGGCCAAGGTAACTGATTGAACAAATCACTCAGGTGGTGAAGAAAGCATTGCATATATTAAGCAATGTAAGAGAAACAAAGTTGAAGTTGAATTAGACTTTGGAGGCTTTTAACCAAAGTCTAGTTTCAGTTGAAAAAGATTTAAAAATCTGGCATGAGATGGATCAGATCAAATGGGAAATCTTGTGCAACAAAATGGTGATACCAAAAAAGGAAAAATACATAGAATTTGAAGAACTTATGACCAACAAGTCATTGGTTATCAAAGATATACATGTTACTCTTGAAATGAGTAATGAGGTGGAGCAGGATGTCCTCTCTAATTTTGACAAGATTGTTGGAAACCAATAACACTGAGAGGCAGGGGGGGGAAGGTGAATCAGTTTTATACTAGAATAGTAGATTTTATCCTTTACAAAACATCCATGCACCAACCGATATACCAGCATAAACAGAATTGAAAGAAGTAAAGCAGCCAATAAACCAAACACATAAATGAGAACCATAACAACAAATTTATACATAGAAAATCTCGATGAGGAAAAATCACGGTGGAATTTATGACCCACAATATCAATTCACTGGCATAATGAAGAGATATTACAATATATGATGGGCCTGCATTTGTAGGAAGGCTTACATCCTAGAGCACACTGCTCAATCACAATAGGAGCCTCATTGACTACATAAAATTCCAGACAACAATCTGGAGAAATGTGAACTACTAAGATAGCATCTTTTATGCTAGAATACAGTTCCAGTTTAAGCTCTATCTGTTTCAGTTGAAACCCTAAACCCCTTTATTGAAATAACCATTACAATAAATTCCTCACATACATAATCTCTCTGGTATATTTCGCATCATATTACATTTACATGTCCATTACATTACATCCCTATCATATCAAAATGATCTAATCAATCTGCCCTATATACCCTATACAAATTTATGCCTTATGTTGGCTTACAAAGATATACACAATATCACATTACATGTCAACTAGATATCACAAATGTATAAACATTAAAACAAGTTGTCGATGCCGGATCCAAGATAAGTCGACCTCCAATACCGATAACCTTTACTATACCATGTCGGCCTGCATTGCCGGTGACCAAAGAAATCTTTCTGTCTTGTCGATGCCAGTGTCGGTGTAGAATCTGTGAGGTGCCTGCCGGTACACCATATGAAGTCGGAACCCAAAAAAATATTGTCATCAATGACAACATAGTGAAACCAACCAATAGAGTTGTAAAGCGGAAAAATCGAACCCTAGTTGTTCTCCCCTCCCCAACTCCAAAGAGAGAGAAGGGAGAGTCACTAGGGTTGATGGTTTTCACTTAGGGGAGACTTTACATTCAAAAGAGGGGTTGAAACCCACAAGATCCAATCCCATGCAATGCAAGATTGGATTCTAAATGAGTTTCAAGGGTTAAGACATCAAGGATACCCTCTTTTGTAAAGAAATGTGGAAAGAATGATTGAACTAGGAATGCATGTAAAGTAGGAAAGATTCACTTATAAGCAGAGATAGGGATATGGGATGAAGCTGCAGACCTAGAATTAGCAGTAAAATGTCGAGACGGTGCTGTTCTACAAATTTGAGCGAAAGTTGACGGGACGATGGCGCCCGGCGTGCACACGGTCCTCCGAAAAATCCGCGAAACGAAGGGGGATCTGTTCGTCTCTGCACAAGGATTCCAGATCTTCAATTACAGCCACGTACCTGCAACCTACACACAGAAAAGAGAGGATGATTGGGGGGTTAGGGATGAGGGGTTTGCCTTTAGGTCAAACCCCGGTTTTGGAATTAACCAAGAAATGAGAATGTTGTAAATGTAAATGTTTGTAATGTAAACAAGTACTGATACCTTGTTGTAAGAATGTTTGTATTCTTACATGCGAAGGTGTAATGAATGTTGTATTTTGTATGTTGTAAGTGATCTCCTCTTCAATGGTTGAATCCTTGTCTTGAATGCAACACCTAGCCTTGAATGGAGACTTAGAATGCTCAATTGCTTGAAGGAATGCTTGAATGCTTGAATGTTTGAATGTTTGAATATCGCTTCCGCCTTTTTGCTCACATATGTCCTCCCCTCTCAAAATGGGAGAGGAAATGTAGTTTATATACTTGTCAATTAGGGTTGATAGACTGATTTTTCCAACCTTGGGCCAACATAGCAACCGTATTTTCCAATTTGCAAACATAAAGACCCGAAGCCCCATAAGAGACCGAGCCCAAAATAGGGCCAGGGACCAGGGCGCTGGGCGCCATGGTCCCACCTCCAAGGATAGCAGGGTGCAAGGAGGATCAGGACAGGGTGCTGAAAAATGCAGTTTTTGATGTTATAAGCAAGTTTCGGGGTCTCCATTCAGGTTCCGTGTTGCATTGCCATCGTGAAGACCCAAATGCAGTCGAAATTGCAAGTGTCACAATTTTAGGACGCTACATTTAGCCCCCACTTTAGTGGGAGTATAAGCGTACGCTCATACTTTTGGTAAAGTACAAGGAAACAACATTGAAAGACTTTCACCACATCAAGGAGGCAAGATACACCAAGCCCCCAGTGGACTAAGCATCTTACGACTTCGATTGACAAAGTAAAAGGGAAGATCACGAGAGAGAACCATGACTGTCAGTAGTAAGGTTCCCTCACTATGAGTCATGCAAGAAAGATATCAAAAATTTTCAAGGCAAAGCTAAATTTGTCAAGAAATTTTGAAGTATCTTGAAAAGATATGAATGGGATGTATTCCCCCCTACGTTAAAGCGATCACACACGCCTCACCGGGGGTGATTGCTTTAAGGTAGTGATACATATAAGAAATGAGAAAGGAGCACGTTATCACAAGGATTTAGCCCCCAAGTGTGAGATAAGCCCAAGGATAATAGACACAAAAACACAAAGCACAAGGTGACTTCGCTTTCCTCGGGGTCAGTGTGTTGTATGATAATTCATGTATATCATATGTATGTATGCATAATTGTTCTTCATTCCCCAATCAAGGAAGGTCACCTAGAAGAAGGGAACACATGTGTCTTTTGAGTCAACATGAGAGAGACCAAAAGAGATCTCAATGGTTTGCATCGTCCTCAAGTAGACAACACTAAGGACAACAAATAGAAGAATGAGAATAACACATAGAAGAAGTAACAAAAGATCAAGAGAGGAGGAGAGAATCTGCTATGCTAATGAACTAGTCTAGCACGTCATCTACCCCCCGATCTTGCTAATCAATATTTCGGGAAGGTAGGAAACACGCTAGAGGAGGAACATCCAACACAGCAGATGGAGCTATCACAAGATCCAAACAAGGGCTATGTTCATATCCCAAGCCACGGTGTTCTTGTCTAGGAGCTGGGATAAGTGCTTTAGAAAATTCGTTAGATAGATGGTTATCAACATCAACATATTCATATTCACTATCAGAATGAACAGGAGTAACATTTTCGTCATGAATAACATTTTCATCTATATCATCATCAAGATTTATAAAAATAGGATCTTTAACTCGCACAAGATCAAGACCATCATGCATCTTATGTTTAGGAGATTTCGGCTCAATCGTCGGCTGAGGAGAAAATGGAATAATACTGGCTGAAGGTGTTTTTGGGGATTGCAAAGTTTGAGAAGCAAGGGCCTGAGCTCTAAGATGACGCTTTCGTCGGCGTTCACGTGCAAAACGATTTCGTCTAGTCTTAGTAGGAAGTTGAGAAGATTGAGGAGGAGGAATGTTCTCATCCTTTTCACTTGGGTGTTTAGGTTGTGGTCTCTTAGGTTGAACAATAGGAGAAGAGGAAGGTCTCTTCTCTCCATAAGAGGAAGGAGGAGGAACTGCTCCATATAAGGGAGGAATATTTGGTTTAGGAAGGAGACCAAGCCCCTCATGATGAGGAGGTATAGGTCTACTTTTAGGAAGTTTATTAGATATAGGCATAGTCACATTCATAGGGATGGGTTGGGAATCTTCTTGAGGAAAGACATTAGTTTTATCTTTCAAAGGAAGAACTTCCTTCTCAAGAATGATAGGAATGTCAAGTTTGGGTGTTCTAGGTTCACTTAGAGATAGGATCATATCTTTTTTCCACTTTTGATAAGATTTGAAAAGATGATCACTTCACAGAGGAAGAGATTGGAATTGTTTAGGCCAAAAGTAATCAATAGGAACGCTAGAAGTTCTTTCAACTGGTTTAAAGAGGCTATGATTGACAGTAACAACTTCACCATTATGGGGAAATTTCAAACACTTGTGAATAGGAGAAGCAATAGCTTTCGTGGAAGATAGCCAAGGATAGCCTAGCTTCACAGGAAATTGTTCGGACGATGGAATAATAGCAAAGTCCACATCAAGGGATTTGTTATGGACCTCAATAGGTAATGTAATAGAACCAATTGCAGGAGAAGAAAATGCATCAAATAGTTTCACAACCACATTTGTTTCGTCATAGATCACTTGATTCAATTGCAAAGTAAAAAGAAATTCTTCAGTAATGATATTAACCATGCAAGAAGGATCAATAAGCACTCCACGGCAAGGTGTATTCTTGACTTTTGCAACTATATATAAAGGACCATCAGGTGCCCTGATAGTTTCACTAGAATCAAAAGTGATGGAAGGTTCTTTAGGGATTTTCTACTGCTCTACAAAGTTAATCACATTTGGAGCCATAGACACAAGATCATCAGGTGAGACAGATGAATCATTAGTATCAATCGCATTAGAGGTATGAGAAGGTAATGGATCAATAAAAATCTGAAGATTTTGGTTTGGGGGAGCTACAGATTTGTTGCCTTTATCATTCACACCAGAAACAGAGATAGTATTATTATCAATCAAATCTTGAATTTTACCCTTTAAAGCAAAACATTTTTCAGTATCATGCCCAGGTTGATGATGAAATTGACAAAAAGATTTGTTATCAAAATAGGGTGAATTAATCTTTGCAGGATCTATTTGCTTTATAGGAGGGAGAGTAAGCACATTTTGTTCCAATAACTTATTCATAATACTATGCAATGATTCATTCAAAGGAGTAAACTTTCTTTCTTTCTTGAAAAACTTAGAAATAGGAGGCACACCTGATGCTGCATTCACATTGTTGTTGATGATGTTTTCATTGAATTTAATTGACTCTCTGTTCGGTTTAAACTTCCCAAATGGTTGTTGACTACTATCACCCTTATCACTCGGAGCCATAGGATTTGCTTGTTCCATTTGACTCACAATCATTTGATAATTGTGAAGAGTTGCGCACAACTGTTGGAAAGAAGTAAACTCAGAAAACAGAAGTTTTTCTCTAATGTCTTTTTGTAAATTAGAAATAAAGATTCTTTGAATATCATTGTCAGGTACTGGAAAGGAAATTTGAGCATACAAATGCTTATATCTACCAATGAAATCAGTCACTTTTTCTTTAACACCTTGTTTACAATGCATTAAATCAATCAAAGTAACTTTAGGACTTATATTGTTTTGAAATTGTTGAATGAAAGCATTTGCAAGTTGTTCGAAAGAAGAAATAGAATAGGAAGGCAACGAGCAATACCATTGTAGGGCTTTGTCTCTTAATGTTCTAGTGAACAGTTTTGCAAGCAACCTTTGGTCATAAGCAAAATCCGTACATATTGTTTGAAAGGTCTTAACATGTGTTAGAGGATCACCCTTACCATTATAAAGCTCCAAATGCGGAATTTCAACATGTTTAGGGGGGATGGCTCGAACAATGTCAAGAGAAAGTGGGCTCGCGACATCAAATGTGGGCACACTAAACTTAGATTGATTCATAGAGGCAATTTGTTGCTGTAAAGAAGAGACAGTTTGTGCAAGATTGTTAATGGTCGCTTCAGTCGAAGAGTTCATATTAGACGTGTTAGATTGTGATGGAGGTGTTATGTTATTGAAAGAAGGTAGAGAGTAAGGTGGTGGGACACTATGATAGTTAGTCATAGGAGATGATTGGAAAGGAGGAACACTACAAGGAGGAATGGAAGGGTTAAATGAATTGCCCCCTTGCGTCATGTTCATTTGTGGTGATATAATAGGAACACTCATTGAAGGAATGAATGAAGAAGTTAGATTGAATGAAGGAAGAGGGTTGATTGAAGAAGAGGGATTGCCCCCATGACTGGTGATCATAGGAGGAATGTCTTGTATTGAAGTAGTCATTATATTTGGTGTAAAAGTAGGTATACTAGCAATAGGAGTCGTCAAAGGAATAGAATGATTAACTTGAGTAGGAGGTTTTGTATAACCTAAGGTTTCGGCACAACTCTTCATAGGCATCACATTAGAATCCACAATGTGTGCAATACCACGCAAAATATCAATTCCGTTCTTATCACTTTGAACCATACGCTTTAGACCCTCAATTAAGGGAAGAGCTTGACTATCGGGGTATTCTTGAGACATCCATTGTCGAAAATCATCAAATTGGTTATCCAATTTCGAAAGTTGTTCTACAGAAACCTCATGGAGAGCTTCTTCGTCATTAAGAGGATTAGAGGAATTACCCATGTCCTCGTTAAAAAGGCCATTCAAATTAGGTTCCATCTCCTCGGTAATTACACCTTGGAAAGACTTAATTCTAAGGCTTCGTCTAACGGGAATAGTGTAAGTAGGGCTTATTGTTGTAAAACTCATGCACTAAAGAGAGAGAGAAGATTTTGAATTTTTAGAGGTAGCAAATTTCAATAAAATCAGCCAATCTCCTAGATTTAAGCTGTTAAATGCAATCAGGACAATCTCCCAAAATTTCAGAAAAAAATGTCTGGGACCGTGGCGAATGGAGTGCACACGGTCCTCGCAACTTTTTTTGAAATTTTTCAGGGATGAAAGTTATGATGATTTTAAAGCTAATCTGAAAAAATTGAGTGATTTTATGATCTGTGGATAGGCCAAATTAAAGTTGCAATCTCAAAATTGAACCCTACCAAGATTGTTGAAAAATGTAAAATTTGAATTTTGAAAAAAAAAAAAAGAAAAAAAAGGGAAACTGAAATTTTGAATTTTATGATTTTAGAGGGAATGTTGAAAGCAATGCAAGTTTTGAAATTTAAAATTTGACTCAATTTCATACAAAATTCGAATTTGAAAATGGAAATCAAGGTTGTTGCAATTAAACACTTAATTTCAAAAGTCACAAACTGCAAAAATTTGAATAAAACACTGAAATTTCGAATGAATGCCAACACACTTTTCAGATTTAGGACTGTAAGAAACACAATTTTGATATGAATTTTAATTTCAACAATTTTTGAATGATTAGAAGCCTCAATCCAAGCAATCGCTAGACCAACTTTGACTTTAATTTTGAAAGTGTTAAAATTGATCAAATCAGCCAAGATTCTGGATTTTAGCAGAAAAATACAGTAAGATCTAGCTCCCGAAATTTCGGAAAAAATGTCGGGGACAATGGCGCTCGGGGTGCACACGGTCCTCGCAACTTTTTTCCAAATTTTCAGGGATGAGAGATATTGTGATTTTATTGCGGAATCCAAAGTTACAGCCAATTTGGAAGTGTTTTGATTAGTGAAATTATCAGTCAAAGGTTGAATCAAGAAGGTCTTAAAAATTAGGGTTTTGACATTTAACCACTTAATTTTCAGAATTAAAGCACAAATATGAATTGACAATTTGCAATAGAAGGGTAGATCTGAAACAAGCATTAACAATTAAACATTTCACAAGCTCAATTACTAAAAAGAAAATTTTAGGGTTTTTATGCAATTAGCCTCTAAAATTTGCAAAAGATCAAACATGGAAATGTAATTAAGGAAACAAAATTTTCAGATCTAACCATGAATAATCAAAATGAGGATGTTCACGTCGGGTTCACCAAAATGTAAAGCGGAAAAATCGAACCCTAGTTGTTCTCCCCTCCCCAACTCCAAAGAGAGAGAAGGGAGAGTCACTAGGGTTGATGGTTTTCACTTAGGGGAGACTTTACATTCAAAAGAGGGGTTGAAACCCACAAGATCCAATCCCACGCAATGCAAGATTGGATTCTAAATGAGTTTCAAGGGTTAAGACATCAAGGATACCCTCTTTTGTAAAGAAATGTGAAAAGAATGATTGAACTAGGAATGCATGTAAAGTAGGAAAGATTCGCTTATAAGCAGAGATAGGGATATGGGATGAAGCCGTGGACCTGGAATTAGCAGTAAAATGTCGAGACGGTGTTGTTCTGCAAATTTGAGCGAAAGTTGATGGGATGATGGCGCCCGGCGTGCACACGGTCCTCCGAAAAATCCGCGAAACGAAGGGGGATCTGTTCGTCTCTGCACAAGGATTCCAGATCTTCAATTACAGCCGCGTACCTGCAACCTACACACAGAAAAGAGAGGACGATTGGGGGGTTAGGGATGAGGGGTTTGCCTTTAGGTCAAACCCCGGTTTTGGAATTAACCAAGAAATGAGAATGTTGTAAATGTAAATGTTTGTAATGTAAACAAGTACTGATACCTTGTTGTAAGAATGTTTGTATTCTTACATGCAAAAGTGTAATGAATGTTGTATTTTGTATGTTGTAAGTGATCTCCTCTTCAATGGTTGAATCCTTGTCTTGAATGCAACACCTAGCCTTGAATGGAGACTTAGAATGCTCAATTGCTTGAAGGAATGCTTGAATGCTTGAATGTTTGAATGTTTGAATATTGCTTCCACCTTTTTGCTCACATATGTCCTCCCCTCTCAAAATGGGAGAGGAAATGTAGTTTATATACTTGTCAATTAGGGTTGATAGACTGATTTTTCCGACCTTGGGCCGACATAGCAACCGTATTTTCCAATTTGCAAACTTAAAGACCCGAAGCCCCATAAGAGACCGGGCCCAAAATAGGGCTAGGGACCAGGGCGTTGGGCGCCATGGTCCCACCTCCAGGGACAGCAGGGTGCAAGGAAGATCAGGCCAGGGTGCTGAAAAATGCAGTTTTTGATGTTATAAGCAAGTTTCGGGGTGTCCATTCAGGTTTTGTGTTGCATCACCATCGTGAAGACCCAAATGCAGTCGAAATTGCAAGTGTCGCAATTTTAGGACACTACAAGAGTGTCAATTGCCAACAAAGATATCTTGCAAGATTTTAAGTAATGATGGAGATTTACTTACAGAAGATCTGATACTTACAGAATTAGTTTCAAAGCTTTGTCAGGAAATATAATTGGTGTTGGCCCATTTTTCATTATTTTCATTGATTTCATGATTATTATCTAGGGTGTATGTATGTGATCCAATTTGAAAAAGTTTTCTTTATTATCTTATCATGAATGCACAGTTTTGAGGTCCAGTATTTTCTCTCATTGGAAGCTATTTTTGGGTCCGGTCTTATCCAGACATAAGTGTTGCACATGTTTCTAAATTTGGTCCTATCCAAATATGTTGAGATGCGTATCTCTCAAGTCTATTTGTAGCTATTAGCCAACACCGCATGGAGACATCCAGTTACTGTGGCATATGGTTCAGTCCAATCTCATCCATTCCGACTGAGCTGACTTGACAATCAAATGTTGTGGATATATATTACTAAGGATATCATGTGTTAGATATATGGTTGTTGAAAAACAACTATTTTGGTTTACTATATGTGTAAATACTATGGTTCTATTTTGTGCGCAAGTTTTTTTCAGCGAATTTGTGAGATAGTTTATGTTCTTCAAGGGAATTGCATTCTATGCATATGTTAGATGCAATCACAACAGTTTAAATTTTTGTATACTTTGTAATATATCTTTAAGTCTTCTTTTGTATATTGGACAAAGAGTCCAAACCAACAGTGAGCCAAACCGGTAGTGGGCCACCCCTTTTTGTATTGTGTAACTGGTTGCATATTACACTATTCCTGAGAGTATCATTGGTGCAAGGCACCTAGCACTCCAGTCATGCAATTTTGTTTTCTTTAAAGTTTTTTGTGTTGTCTTTGTGATGTAATAATGGACCAACCATTTGGGACTTAGTAGAGCCATGGTTGAGTTGTCCAAGTTTTGGTTTGAGTCATTTGTGTTCAGGATGTTGTCAGCCTGAGAAGTGAGATGCTTAGGTAGATCACAGGATTAGTACTCCAAATGAATGCTATCATGTAATAGGGGTCTATTTTATTGTGTTTAGGTCTTATAGGGTGTTTGAGGATCTTTAGGAGTCTTGAAATGCATTAGAATGCAAAGTTGCATCTTAGGAGTAAAAAGATGTAAAAGTTGTTGAGCAACATTTTGCAATTTTTGCAAAAGTTGCATTTTTGGTAGATGGCGTTGCAAATTTTGTTGAACCAACTGATCTAAAAAAATAAAATACAAAATTTACTTCATTGTATGGGTTGGAGAATTGGAAATGCAAGAACAAGTTTTTGGATTTTGAAGCAATCTTGCCTTTCACTGTTTTTTACAGTTTTCTCTTGTTTTCATTGTTTGGTACGGTCTAGTACGAACTTGTTTATACAAAATAATTGTAGGGAATGAGTGTTCATTGAATTTTTTGTTAATTAAGTTTGATTTGAAGGTTTTATTGTCTATAGTTGCAGAGGTATTATCCATTCTTTGCAACTTGGTGTAAAACCCTTGCAAGTAGGGTTTAAGAGTAAAAATGGCTCTAACCTAAGCATTCATTGATGGAAACCTGTTGAAATCAATAAGAATGCTAGGTTAGGTTTTGTATATAGTTTTAGGATAGGTTTTTGGTTTTGCAGGTCCTTGAGGAGGAGATACAATCAAGCCCTAGGCTCACTGCTTGGAGTACGTGAGTTAGGACAACAAAAAAAGTGTGTTTTAAGAGCACATGTGGATTCATGCAGGACAAAGTGACATATGGTTGGAAATCCCTCAGTATTCCCTTGAATAATCCTAAATTGGTTTGAGTGGGTGTTTTGACTGGTGAAGAGTTTTAGACCCATCTTTCCAAGTCACCCGGTGAGGCCTAAACCCTCAAAAATAGTGCAGCATTGGAAACCCTACTCATACAAATAACCCAGATGCACATTTTCAGTATTGTATGTAAATTCCAAAAGCGTACTCGAATCCATAATTTATTTCTAACCTTGTTTGGAAAATTTTCAAACTAAGACCCTAAAACCGCCAAGGGAGGGCTAATTCAATTAGGCCTATTTGAGCCCCATAGAGACCTAGAAAGGTTAGAAAGCCAAAGCAATGGGAGTGGTGATCCTAAAAGCATAAAAATACTTCAAAGGCACTTTTTAGATGCATTGTGAGTCCATTGAAAGTGGTTGTGTGTTGTGATCCTTGTAGGAGTGGTTGGAGCCCTGGAGTGGTGTGTGTGTGATTGAGGTGGCAACCTCAACAGGAGGAGTTGATTGTCTAAGACCAGTGGTTATACCTTGGAGGCAAGCCATAGTGGTTTAGACCTTGGAGGTCTCAGCAACAAAAACCCCTACTAGTGCTCATTGAAAGGGCTTGAGTAGTTGAAGGGTTGAGTAAGACAAGTCACTCAAGAAGGTGTATTGGACCAAGCTTGAAGACTTTCTGCATCAGAGTGGTATCAGAGCCATTCTTTGAAATATTTGGTGTATGTCAGATTGTGAAGAATCGGAAGCAATTTCAATGCCTCCAAAGGCAATGACTCCAGAAGCCATCCGACAGATGGTGGTAGAGATGATAGAAGGATTGAAGGATGAAGAAGGAAGTAGAGGAACCTGAGAGGTTAAGAAGGAGAAGGGGAAGGTTAAGACAAAATGGGGAGATGAGACTGATGAAGAAGTGGAAGATGGAGAGGAACCAACAGTAGTAACAATGCCTCAAGACCAAAAGCTATTTTTGGATGCAGTCAAATCCATCTCTAAAGATAGCTTGGATGGATTACCCACCTATGGAGGAAATCTCAATGGAGAAGAATTGCTAGATTGGATAAAGGCTCTAAATAATCACTTTGATTATAAGGAGAAAGCAGAGGAGAAAAGAGTCAATGTGGCCAAGTCAAGATTGAGAGGATCAACATTAGTTTGGTGGAACATGATGCAAGAAAAAAGGATACAAGAAAGTAAGAAGAAGATAACTTCATCGGAGCGTATGAAGATAAGACTTAAGGCTCAATTCCTACCAGGAGATTATGAGGTACAAATCCACAAGAGACTACAAAATCTGAAGCAAAGGGAGTTAGATGTCAATGCATACACTGAGGAATTCCACAAACTCAGTTTGAGGGCTAGGAAGCAGGAGAATGGAGTGGAGAAATTGGCCAGGTACATGAATGGCCTTAGACAAAACATACAAGATGAGATAAGTATCCTCACACCAGACACTATCCATAAGTATTTTCAGTTGGCATTAAGGGTAGAGGAAAAGATCAAGAGGAGAAGTGAGCAAAATCAGAAACACAAGGGTGGTAAGAATTTCAGAGGTAGAGGAACCTTTGGTAGAGGGCAACAATCATCAAGAAATGAAAACCAACAAAGCCAAGAAGGCAGTGGGGACTCTCGGAGAGGAACATTTAGAGGATCCTTTAGAGGAAGGAGTAATTTTAGAGGCAGGTTTGGAAACTCAAGAAGAGGAAATACAATCTTCACCGGTAGGTGTTATCATTGCAATCAAGTTGGGCATACCATGAGATTGTACATGGAAAATCTTGAAGTTCATAAAGCTCTTACATGGGTGAAATAAGGACTCAATTGGTGCAAGAGGAGGACACTCAGAGTGTGAATTCTTGAATCAGCAAGACAGGGCTAGTGACAGATGGAGAAAACTTAATGATGAGGAGGTCAATGCTCAAGATATCCCAAGCTCAAGAGCTACCGCAGAGGAAAAGTTTGTTTAGGACCACTTGCAAGTCACATGGGAAGATTTGTAAGATGATTGTAGATTCAGGGTCCATTGAGAACATTGTCTCAGTTGAAATGGTGGATAAAATTAAACTAAAAAGATTACCTCATCTCACTCCTTACAAGGTATCATGGCTCAACCGGGGTCAACATGTCTTGGTTGATGAACAAGAATGGGTGGACTTTGAAATTGGTGAGTATAAGGACATATTATTATGTGACATATTTCCTATGGATGCTTGTCATTTGTTGTTGGGCCGTCCATGGAAATATGATGTGAGAGCTAGTCATGATGGAGAAAAGAACAACTATCTTATCATCAAGAATGGGAAGAAGTACCAAATGGATCCACTGCCTAATCCAAAGGAAGAAAAGAAAATAGGCTCAAGTGTGATGTTGGTGAGAGGTAAAGAGTTTCTCAAAGTGTTGAAGCAAGAAGGTCATCAAGGCCATGCTATAGTGTTGAAGCCTAGAGATGAAGCTAAGGCAGATCCAATGAGTGAAGTGCCTCAAGAGGTGCAAGGTCTACTCAAACAATATGAAGAAGTAATAGGAGATGACATGCCTCATTCTTTGCCTCCAATGAGAGATGTAAATCATCAAATAGACTTAATACCAAGGGCCAATCTGCCTAACAAAGTTGCCTATAAAATGACACCTAGTCAGAATGAAGAGATCGCCAAACAAGTGCAAGAACTCTTAGACAAAGGGTTTATCAAGAAGAGTTTGAGTCCATGTGTTGTTCCTAAAAAGGGAGGCAAGTGGAGAATGTGCACTAACTCAAGAGCAATCAATAAGATTACTATAAGGTACCGATTTCCCATGCCAAGGATTGAGGACCTATTGGACAATCTTGGAGGTGCAAGCTACTTCACAAAGGTGGAATTGAAGTCTAGTTATCATCAAATCAGAATCACACCTAGAGATGAATGGAAGACAACCTTTAGAACCAATGCAGGCCTATATGAATGGTTGGTGATACCATTTGGCCTCACCAATGCACCTAGTACCTTCCAAAGGCTCATGAATGAAGTCTTAGTTGAGTTTATTGGTAGATTTGTTATCGTGTATCTTGATGACATTCTGATCTACAACAGGTCCAAGGAGGAACACCTCAAGCATGTGGAGATGGTCTTGAAGAAGTTGAAGGAGGCTCAACTCAAGATTAACCCTGAAAAATGTGAGTTTTTGAAAATCGAGTATTTCTCAAGGATGTTTAAAGATGGATCCAAGTAAGGTAGAAGCAATACTTAATTGGCCTATCCCTAGGGGCATAAGTGATGTTAGAAGTTTTCATGGAATGGCATCTTTCTATAGGAAGTTTGTGAGAAACTTTAGCCATGTTTGTGCTCCTATACTCAACACCATCAAAGGAGGGATTAAGTGTCACTTTAAGTGGACAGAGGAAGCCAATAAGGGTTTTAAAATGTTGAAAGCTAAGATAGCAGAGCTGCCAATCCTTAGATTGCCTGATTTCAATTATTTGTTTACAGTAGAATGTGATGCTAGCCAAAGGGCAATAGGGGCAATTTTGAGCCAAGAGGGTCATCCTATAGCCTTCTTCTCAGAGAAGTTAAATGAAGCTAAACAAAGGTACTCCACATATGACTTGGAGTTATATGCAATGGTACAAGCATTAAAGAAGTGGCGTCATTACTTGCTACCCAAAGAATTTGTAGTCTTCACTGACAACCATGCCCTTAATTTCCTCAATGGGCAAAAGAAGTTGAACCAGAGACACCTAAAGTGGGTTGAATACCTACAATCCTATACATTCACTATAAAACACAAGAAAGGGACAACCAACAAGGTAGCTGATGCACTAAGTAAAAGAGTCACGACCATGCAGGAGATATAGTTGCAAAGTGTGGGTTTGAGTGAGTTAAAAGACCTCTATAAGGATGATAAGGATTTTGCAGAGATATATAGTGTTTGTTCTAATTTTTCTAACACCTCACATATCTCTTATTCAAAATACATGATACAGGAGGGTTTGTTGTTCAAAGTTCATCTTCTTTGCATACCTCAATGTTCAATGAGGCAAAATATTATCCAAGAGAAGCATCAAGGAGGTCTAGGAGGTCATTTTGGCATATATAAGACCTTGGAGTAGGTTGGTAGGTTTTATTATTGGCCCAAGTTGCAATCAGAAGTGAGAAGGTTTGTAGAGAAATGTACAATCTGCCAAAGAGAAAAGGGATCATCAAGTAATGCAGGTCTATATCAACCCTTGGTCATCCCTTAGAGGCCTTGGGAATGTTTGAGTATGGATTTTGTGCTAGGCTTGCCAAGAACCCCAAGGAGATTTGATAGTGTGTATGTGGTGGTAGATAGGTTCAACAAAATGGCACATTTCATACCTTGCAAGAGCACCAATGATGCCACCTATATAGCAGGCCTCTTCTTCAAGGAGATAGTCAGAATTCATGGTCTTCCTATCAGCATTGTTAGTGATAGAGATGTGAAGTTTTTGAGCCACTTTTGGAGGACACTTTGGAGAAATTTGGGCACCAAGTTATCCTTTTCATCTGCCTATCATCCTCAATCAGATGGTCAGACAGAAGTAGTCAACTGGTCATTGGGTAACTTGTTAAGATGTCTTACAAAAGAACATGGCCAGACTTGGGATTTACTACTCGGTCAGGCAGAATTTGCATACAATGACTCAGTGAACCGAAGCATAGGAAAAATTCCCTTTGAGATAGTGTATGGATTTCATCCTAGGGGCATACTAGAGCTCAGAGATCTCAGTTCAATGGCACCTTGCAAAAGGTATTAAAGAAGTGCATGATAAGGTAACACAATCCTTACAACAAAAATCGAGCAGTATAAGGTTCAAGCTAATAAAACAAGGAGGAATGTACAATTTAAAGTGGGCAACTTAGTGTTAGCATACCTAAAGAAAGAGAGACTTCCAAAAGGGTATCCTATCAAGCTCATGATGAAGAAAATTGGACCTCTCAAGGTGGTGCACAAGTATGGCTAGAATGCATATGAAGTTGAACTTCCTCCCACCTTGGGTATATCTCCTATCTTCAATGTATGTGATCTCTATCCATACAAGGGATAATCACAAGCACTTCAAATGGACATGCCATCACCTATTTATGAAGATTGGGTGAGTGATTTGCCACCAAGCCAACTAGTTAAGTTGGAGAGTATCTTAGACACCAAGGAAGTGAAGAAGACAAGGAAAGGAGTCTACAAGCACTATCCTACCAAGTGGGAAGGGCTACCGGATTCAGATGCTATGTGGATGTCAGAATCAGATATACTTCAGCATGGAGTGGAGATTGCAGACCTCTTAACTCAAGGGACTTGAGTTCTTTGTCCTAGGGGAGTATGGTGTAGGGCACCTAGCATTCCAGTCATGCAATTTTGTTTTCTTTCAAGTTTTGTGTGTTGTATTTGTGATGTAATAATGGACCAACCATTTGGGACTCAGTTTAGTCATGGTTGAGTTGTCCAAGTTTTGGTTTAAGTCATTTGTGTTCAGAATGCTGTCAGCCTGAGAAGTGAGATGCTTAGGTAGATCACAGGAGTAGTACTCCAAATGAATGCTATCATGTAATAGGGGTCTATTGTGTTGTGTTTAGGTCTTCTAGGGTGTTTGAGGACCTTCAGGAGTCTTGAAATGCATTAGAATGCAAAGTTGCATCTTAGGAGTAAAAAGATGTAAAAGTTGTCGAGCAACATTTTCCAATTTTTGCAAAAGTTGAATTTTTGGTAGATGGAGTTGCAAAGTTGGTTGAACCAACTGAACTAACAACATAAAATCCAAAATTCACTTCATTGTATGGGTTGGAGGATTGGAAATGCAAGAACAAGTTTTTGGATTTTGAAGCAATCTCGCCTTTCACTATTTTTGACAGTTTTCTCTTGTTTTCATTGTTTGGTACGGTCCAGTATGGACTTGATTGTAAAAAATCATTGCAAGGCATGAGTTTTCATTGAATTTTTTGTTCATTAAGTTTGATTTGCAGGTTTGATTGTCTATAGTTGCAGAGGTATCATCCATTCTTTGCAACTTGGTGTAAAACCCTTGCAAGTAGGGTTTAAGAGCAAAAATGGCTCTAACCTAAGCATTCATTGATGACACCTATTGAAATAAATAAGAATTATAGGTTAGGATTTTTATATAGTTTTAGGATAGGTTTTGTGGTTTTGCAGGTCCTTGAGGAGGAGATACAATGAAGCCCTAGGCTCACCACTGGGAGTAGGCGAGTTAGGACATCAGAAGAAGTGTGTTTTAAGAGCACATGTGGATTGATGCAGGAAAAAGTGACATATGGTTGGAAATCCCTTAGTATTCCCTTGAATAATACCCAATTGGTTTGAGCTGGTGTTTGGACTCGTGAAGAGTTTCAGACCCATCTTTCCAAGTCACCCGGTGAGGCCTAAACCCTCAAAAATAGTGCAACATTGGAAACCCTACTCTTACAGATAACCCAGATGCACATTTCCAGTATTTTCTATAACTTCCAAAAGGGTACTCGATTCCATAATCTATTTCTAGCCTTGTTTGGAAAGTTTGCAAACTAAAACCCTAAAACCGCCAAGGGAGGGCTAATTTAATTAGGCATGTTTGAGCCTGGTAGAGACCTAGAAAGGTTAGAAAGCCAAAGCGATGGGATTGGTGATCCTAAAAGCCTCAAAATACTTCAAACAAACTTTGTAGATGCATTGTGAGTCCATTGAAAGTGGTTGTGTGTTGTGATCCTCGCAGGAGTGGTTGGAGCCCTAGAGTGGTGTGTGTGTGATTGAGGTGGCAACCTCAACAGGAGGAGTTGATTGTCTAAGAACAGTGGTTATACCTTGGAGGCAAGCCATAGTGGTTTGGACCTTGGAGATCTCAACAGCAAAAACCCCTACTAGTTCTCATTGAAAGGGCTTGAGTAGTTGAAGGGTTGAGTAAGACAAGTCACTCAAGAAGGTGTATTGGACCAAGCTCCAAGACTCTCTGCATCAATCATCTCTTTGTGGTTTTTCCCATATTGGGTTTTCCACATACAAATCTGGTGTTATGTGTTATGTCTCCATTTTGTTTACTGCATTTGAATTATGTTATGTGATTGGTTAAATAGAAGTTTAAATAAGTTCAAGGGAATATCGATTCACCCCTCCCCTCTTAGTATTCCGGTTATTAATCAACTAGAATAATTTACTATAGATTCAATCCATAAGTTTGTGAGTTATCAAGTGTTCTTTGATTAAATGCAAACAGTTCTTGAGGAGCACAAGCAGGCAATAGTAAGATATTTTGACGTTATCATCAAAATTGTTGTCGTTGCCAAGAATACAACAAGACCTAATCCTAATGATTTGCAAAGATCCATCGACATATTCTAGTCCTTCATGGCCAACTATAGAAAATAATAAGAAGTGTCTCTTGACACTTGCATTTTGTTTTCGATAAATTGTATGTAGCGTCAGGATTCATGATTACAAGTGGATTCTCACTTGTAACCTTGTAAATTGTAATTACATGTAAACAAATTACAAGTTGGTTAATAATAGAACTATAATTTGAATAAGTCATAGTTAGTTAGTTAGTTGTGGAAAAAGTCTTAGTTGGTTAGACTTCCCCCACATTTTGCTCTCAGCCCCTCTCTTATATATACACGAGGGTGCCCGTTGTAATTTTGATCTTTTTAGCAATCCATACTTTATATCCTTTGTGTTCTTTTGTCATAGTGGAATATTTCTTTGTATTTTCTTGAGATTGTAGAAAGTTGTTGAGAAGAGCTTCACTCTGATTTCTTGCAGACTTTGTGCTGCAAATAGTGAGAGATGAATTATTTTAGTTATTAGTTAAAAGTTGAGAAGGGTTGTAAGACTTCGTGCTTGTGGTTGTTCCTATTTTAAGAGATTTTAAGGTGCATCATACTTGTAGACTTTGCGCTGCCATATGATGTATATTTCTCTTGTTTTATCATTTTGAAAAAGGTAGATAGGATTGTGGGAACTCAAGACTTTGTGCTTAGTTGTTGTTTTCCTGTCTTGGAGGAAGTGACATAAGTCTTTGTGCTTTCAGGAAACTTTATTTCCTCTCTTGTCTTGCTTTAAGCAACTGTTATTATCATTTAAAAATTGTTGTTTCTTTTCTAGGAAAAGAAAAGAACATAATCTTTTCTAAAAAAGAGGAAAGGTTATTGTCCCACCCAAAATAGATTAAATTAGATTAAGTATTTAGTTAGTAGAAAAGGGGGAGCCTTCCCTAAAATAGGAGAGTTTTAAACTCACACACTATGGCTGAAACCATAATTTTGCACATCTTCCCAGGTGTACAAAATTTTCAACCAACAAATTTTTGAGCAGTCAAGTATAAAAGGAGGTCTACCCCTCTCATTTGAAAATGTAATCTCCTAACCTCAATCAAGATCTTAATTACACTTTAGTAAATTCAAGTGAGCAAGCAATCAGTCATTCATCAAGCATTGGAGCAAAAGTGAAGTCAAGTTTATGCATTCAAGATAGCATCCATGATCAACCTTCTTTGAAGGCATTCTACACGAAACCCTAAAACCTTTGCATGAGGATGAAACACAACTTCATCTTGAGATATATTTCATTTACAAGAAATTTTACTTCAGATATGACCTTTCCCTCAAAAGGAAAGCATTTTGTAGTAATTTCCATTTTAATTCCTATTTCAATTTCAAGGTTAATTCCTAAATTAGGGCTTGACCTAAGGCAAACCCCTACCCACAACATCTTTCCCTCTCTTTTTGTGTGCACGAAGTAGGTTCAAGAGTTGTACTCGAGGATTTCATTAGAGTCGACAACAATGAATAAGTTTAGCTTTCAACATAGCAAAATTCAGAGGACCAGGGTGTCTGTACTACTTGGTCACAAAAAATCAGGCCAAACTTTTGGGAACAAATTCCAAACATCTTCTTTTGCCTAGATCTCAGTTTGTGGCTCCGTGGAATATCTGTAGTAGTATATTTTCAACAATTTAGTTAATTATTCATTGTTTTACCCCAATTTCACAATTACCTTCCAAATTCAACTAAAAAAAATTATAACTATTAACAACCAGTGAATCTAATCAGAATTTCAACCCTTTCCTTATTTGGATTGTGGCTAGATCTATTAGGTTCACCCCTCTTTCAATGTGTTGGTTAATTTAGCTTATTGGTGACTTTATTATCTTAATTAAAACCCTAATTCCAAATTACACTAATACTACATGAACATGAGAAAAAGTACTATTTAGGAGAAGATATAAAGTGGAAAGCTAAAATACTAATAACTCAACTAAGAGCTGACTCACATCATCTAAGGTATCAAACGACAAGATGAGAAAATATCCAAAAAGAAGTGAAAATATAGAATTTGTTATTTTTTATCATCAAAATTAGTGGAGATAGAATGACACTATATCATGGAATATAATCTGACATATAAACAGAACACAAGTTGCTCAAAGAACAAATAAAAAGTCTACAAATTAGTATGGAAAGAGGACACGAAGAGATGAATATTATAAAGCATGAGTTAGAACAAGTTAAAGCAACATAAAAGAAGAGAGAAGAAATAATGAATGAAAGTGGCATAATGCAATTGGAAAATATTGAAACAACAATTTCAAGCACAGAGGAAAGAGAGAACAAACTAAGAGTTCAAATAATAGAGGCCAAATCCTCAACACAAGTTGTCAAGGGGCCATTTAATGATCAAAAGGAAGTCATGTAGAAAAATAGATCAAGAGACAAATAAAAGAGAAAAAAGACAAACAAGACAAAGCTATGAATATCATCATTAAAGATCTGAAGGACTATGAAGAGAAGGAAAGGACTAATATTTTAGCAAGAGACTTTCTCAAGGATCAATTGAAGTAGACATGTTGTATCCAACAAGCAAACAAGATTGGAAAGAAAATAGAAAATGGAAGGAATAGGCATGTAAGAGTTGTCCTAAAAGGAATGGAAGATATGAATGAAGTCCTAAAGACTAGAGGGTTGCTTAGAGGTAGCCATATTTACTTTGATGAAGACTTGATACTTGCCCAACAAGGCAGAAGAAGGAAGAAGTGGGAAAAAGTGAAAACAACAAGAGAAGAAAGAAAGTGGGCATGGTTGAAAAATAGAAAGGCTCAAATAAGCGAACGTCTACCACACAACAAATAGGAATTCAGGGCCCCATGAGAGTTCCTTCACAAAATAAGTTGGAATTTTAGATGTTACCTGTGGAGGAGAGGACTGGATTTGGGGCCCACAACTGAGGGAAAGGACATTATCATTCTCACATAAACACATTAACATGATTGTTGTAGAGTGCCAAAATTTGGGGGATACAATAAAATATCAAATTGAAATGAAGGGGCTGAAATTGGTAAAGGACATGGAGGGACTACAATTCTAGTAAGAGAAATGTAGGATGGAGTAGTAAAAGTAAAGAAAGAAGATGAAAATAAGCAATATATATATGGATGAAAATAGTAGACAATGAGGTTACTATCAGGGTGACAACATGTTACTTTGCTCTAAAAAGTTCATGAATATGCATAAAAAAAGAATCTAGATAAAGAGGACCTCTATGCAACATTGAAAAAAGACATTTCTAATTTCAACACTTTAAGAGAAATAATTTTATTAGGGGACTTTAATGCAAGGACAACCAATAATCAATCAATTTAGTTGAGTAGATAAGAAGAGGATGACAACAACTCTCTTTGGTTAGAGGAAAATGAGGATTAGCCCTTGAGAATGGCTTCACATGATGAAAATAAAGGCGTCTCTCATTTTGGGGTGGAGTTGTTGGGTTTATGTAGCTTATATGATATGTTATCTGCAATGGTATGAAAAACTGGCCAAGATTCAAAGGTATTACTTGCAAAAATTATAATGGGAAAAGTGTGGTGAATTATGTAATTTTCTCTCCACGGTGAACTCCTAGGTTGCTGGAGTTCACTATTGAGGATTGTCCTCTTGGGATGAAATTTGATTATTTTCCCCTCCTTTATAAGTTCTTCATCCATACAAACAACTTGCAAATAGGGTAGAACTTGCACAAGCATAGAAACGTCCATTTGCAAGGTAAAATTCTTGTGAATTGTAAAAATTAGGAGATTTTCACCACAACTCTTAAATAACTCCTTCAAACAACAAAGAACAACATATCATGCATGAAAAACAATGAAGAAAGGGATTGCATTAGTAGCAACATGTTGATATTGGTGATTCACGAGGCACTAAAGGTGTGCAAAAGATCTCAACCTAAAAAAGGGGTTGTAAACTCTTTTCCAACTAACCCTTGGTTTGACGAAGAATGCAAGGCAACAAGAATATGTTACGAAGCTAATGAATCAAACAAGGAAAGCAAAACAAATTATGAGATTTTGATAAAATGGAAAAAATAAAACTATGTGATAGCTAGAAGGAAAGAGTTAATCTCTTTGGGTAAGCACAACCCCAAAGGATTTTGGAGGGAGACTCAACAAGAAAGAAAACAAACAAAGAACAACATCATGACTAGACACTAGTTAGATTATGAAAAGCTCCTTTATGAGTAGGTACATGTTAAATACAAACCTCCTACGATAATCGATTCTAAAGAGCTCTTTTTAGTTGAAGATGTCAATCAACGTATAAGAAACTTGGCAAGTGGTAAAGCTTAGGACATTGATGAGTTGTGAGTTGAATTTTTAAAATGGAGAATAAATCTCCTTGCTCCTTACATTGAGATTTTTTTAACAAAGTTACTCAAAGCAACTTTTCGATTGAACATGAACAACAAGTGATGTGATTCCTTTGGACAAAAGTGAAGATATTAACAATCCTTCTAACTATCGTACTATTAAATCAACTCGTTTCTTGGAAAGCTTTTTGGGAGTATGATAGAGCATAGAATTAGTAGTTGGGCAAAAAGAGAAGATAAAAGAGTGAAAGGACATGCAAGTTTCAAACCACCATTGACCATTGCATCACTCTTAGAAACTTCATTGAGAAGGTATGAGACTTGCAAGGGCAAGAAGCCTTTTGTTGCTCTGTTAATTTCAAGAAGGCCTTTGACATGGTTCCCAGGGACAAACTTTGGAGCATAATGGAGGAACTTGGGATCCTTGATGAACTTAAGAGTTGAAATCCATAAACTTTATAATCAAGTTAGAGCGAAAATTAGAACAAAAGATATAATGTTTGAATGCTTTGACAATGACATTGGGGTCAAACAAGGGTGTCCTCTCTCCGCCATCTTGTTTGGCCTATATATTGATAAACTTGGAGAGTAGCTAAATAAAAATAATGGGGAAGGTATCCAACTTGCAGGTTATGTGGTGAAGCTTCTTTTGTATGTAGATGATCTTATTTGAATTGCAAAATTGTGAACAAATTGAAGGAATATTTGAAAGCACTTGAGCTTTTTTGTCAATTGGAATGTAAGTTAATACCACCAAGACTAAAGTCACGATCTTCTCCTTGAAAAGAAAGAAACAATGAACTAACTTCATGCTTTATGGTTGTCCATTGGAGATAGTAGAAGAATATTTGTACTTGGGAGTTGATTTCCATCATAAGCTTAGTTGAAAATCTTGTAGGTCAAAAAGGATACAAGGTGGATGTGAGGCTTCTTATCTCTTGAAAAATAGATGTAGGAAAGTGGAGTTGTGGGATTGGAAAACCAAGAAAACCCTCTTCTGTTTGTTGGTTACATCAGTTGTCCTTCATGGTTGTGAGATTTGGGGGAGTAGCATGTCAAACCACAAATGGAGGCAATTAGAAAGGATCCAAAAGCATCTAATCATTAGTAGTTTCAAAGTCAAGTCAATAGTTTCCTATGAGATTCTTTTAGCAGAAGTAGGAATGTTTCCAATGGAATCTTCAACAATAGTTTGTTTGTTAAGATATTTAAAAAATGTTAAAAACATGGATAAACATTACTGACCCAAAATGGTTGTTGAGGACAAATTAAAATGAAGGAAGAAGACTTGGATGAGGCATATCAACAATTGGATCAACCAGTAGGGCATTGATATGCAAGATTGTCCCAACAACAATGATGAGATAAAAAAGTTTATGTTGAAAAATTTAGAACTGCCATGTGGACAAAGCAAGTTGGTCGAAAAAAGACACATTATATCAAAGAGTTCAACCCCTTGTGGGAACATGACGAAAAAGATTTCCGAAGGGCAACAAGTAAGGGAAAGGCTAGACATCTAGTTGCACAAATCAGAACCGCCTCCCACCATCTTAGATGTGAGATAGGTAGATGGGCTGTCCCTAAGGAGGAGTGGGATGAAAGAGCTTGTCTTTTTTCCAATAAAAGGGTGGTGGAAACTGAATGACACTTCATCTTTGAGTGTGTTGCTTATGAGGACATCCGTAAGCAATATGAGGACAATTAGAAGGGGTGTAGCCTAAATAAGTTATTTGAGGAGCAAGAATCCACAAAATAGTAGGCTTCTTAATCAAGATCCACAATAGAATTGTTGACAATGAAAAGAACTTGAAAATCGTTAACAAAGATTCTCTTGATCCCATAACTGACAATGAAAAGAACTTGAAAATCATTAACAAAAATGCTCTTGATCTCATTAACTGATAATGTAATAGATATTATTATAACTCACTCACTCATTCATACTACTACATAAATACGCTAGAGTTGGATCTTCCACAACTTCTTTTAAGAGGAGAATATAGGAAAATTGACCGCCTACTCGATCAAAATCTTTAGCGGAAGAACTAAGATACTAATGTTTTGGTGCGAAAGCTTTTCAACTCTTATAAATGTTCGAACAGTTGGCAGCCTATAAATTGCAGTCTGCAGATACTGAGAGTGATGAATTCCGTCGAATTAGTTGAGATGGAGACGGAAATAGAGATGAAGGTTTCAATAGAGAAGGAAATGTGCTTAGAGGGTCTGGAACGGAGTATTCGTAAGGACTTGTCAGATAGGGTGCTCGTCTCGTACGGCATTTTCACCTCTGCTCGCCCCTTTGGTTCGAAGATCGTCTGCGAGGTAGCCCATTTTTATCTTCAACTTCTACCAAACGATCCCTAGCTAATCTTTATATTTGTGCCCGGAGTGCATCGTAAATCAATTTAGACAGTAAAAATAAATGATAAATGAAAAGAAAAACAAATGTTTTGAACTTGTTTCACGAAGTGAATCCCGAGCAATTCAACCAGTATGGTCAGAATAACTGGACGATTGTATCAGAATAGGAAATGAAAATACAGATTTTAACTTTGCTTAGAAATTGTTTTTTGGATGAGGAAAATCTCCTTGATTTAGGCTGTGTTCTGCTGCATAGATGTCGTTTTGGTTAATTTGCATAATTTGGATCCAATTGATTTAGATTTTGTTGCAACTCATACCAGAATGGTCTTGTGGAGTTGGCGATTTGGTTATTTTGGGTGTGGTCACGTTTCGAGATTGTTGATGTGGAACATGTGACAACTGTGAAATTAGTGTCATCGGTTCTATTGAAAATTAAAGTCATAATGCGTAGTACCATTCCCTAGAGGCTAACAACTGTTAGGTTTACCCTACTCTGTGAGAAAAAACAGAGAGCCAACCTTTTTGCTGTCTTAAAGACTAATCATGAATTTTTCATCTAATTATGAAATTTCAGGAATAGTCTGATTCCGATGGATTGAATTGAAATGATGTCAAAACGTTGTGGAGTATTTTTTATTCTGGTAGTTAAGTAGCGCTTACTGTCTAGTGGCAATAAAAGAATCCTTTCAACCGAAAGGCTATGTCCGAGGGTCATTATTTCCATAAAACTCACCAGAACCTGCATCCACTGTTGTCTTATTTTAGTTTGCTCAATTACACTTCCACAATATCATTATGGGAACAATCCCAGCAGGGTTTAAACCTAGGTCATCCCCATGGCAGTCTCTGCTTCCTTAAAGCTGGTCTATGGCCCATCAAACCACTCTTTTCCGAGCATTTCACCAAGTTTTTGTTGGGCGCTGAGTCAATTCTTATGTTTTTGGTTTTCCCCATTGTGGCCAAGACTAATACATGTGACTATGGAAGTTCACTTTTATATTGGCATCTCTACCCATCAAATCTTGGAAGATTGTACATAGCAGTACAATTTGGAGATTGTGGCATCGTATACAGTTAAGGCCATCAGTCCTTAAGATACTGGGACTTTCCTATACCATTGTAGTGTCCCAACAAAATATTAGAATTGCTAATTCAATTGAAGGAAAAAATTGCAGGGTAAAATAAGTAGATTCTTGTACACACTTAGCTACTGATTAAAAATTAGAACAAACATACAGATAACACTTTAAAACCTAAGTTTCTGAACTGGGTACGGGAACGGGAATGGGAATGGGTATGTGTATATATACATACACACACATACATACATACATACATACATATATATTTATATATGTACATTGTATATATGTATGTATATATGTGTGTGTGTTTATGTGTATGTGTATGTATATGTATATGTATATGGATATGTAGTAAAAAATAGAATTAAGTTTAGAATGTCATATAACATACATGTGCCAAACAAAACCATTACAAATTTCAAATTTTGAAATATAACATACTAATTTAAATTCAGTTTTCAATATCAAAAAGATCAAACTAGAATCTCATGATAGATAAGTTCTGAGTCCACTTATCAGCACTGTAGGTCTTAAGAATATCAAAAAGATCAAACTAGAATCACTAAACATTTCGGAAAAAAATCGGCATCTAAATACATGAACCTCGGATGCACACATAGGAGATTCGTTTTAGAATCTGATTCCGGTATGTTTTGTACCCAGAATCGCCTGAAAAATTGCATGATTCAGCAACTTAGTTTAAAAGCTACTGTAGACCCAATACCAAAGCATAGAGAAAACATGAATAAATACTGCTAAAATTTAGGGATCTCCATTATTGCCATTAAGACCAGAATTTCCTGGACTCTACAGCAAAAACTCAAAGGCGCTTGTAAAGGCATCTGATTTATCTCCAGACTTCAAATCCTGTTATAAATTAAGGCATGCTATAAGTTGTCATTATGCATAGTGCAAGTTCTATATAAAAGAAAGCGTGCTGCAGGTCATGATGCTATGCCAATGGATGGACACATAACAACATTTCACAGTGTACAAGATATTTCTATATTAAGTTTTTGATAAGTTGCAATGGTTGACATAACCATATGCATACTTATTTTATATATGTTAACCTTGTCTTTCCCTTCTGGATCGAAGCCGCTAAATCAATCTTGTGTTCTCGATTAATGGGTAACATTGTTGCTCGACCAAATGATGGATTGGGATAGCTTGTTTATAAGATATGTAATGATCAACAGAACACAGGTTCAAATTGTGTTGAGGAAAGTAGATGTCACCTCATAATTGAATAAGCCACTGATTCGTACTGTTTCTTTTTGCATTTATGCATAATCGTCGAGGAATCTTTTGTTTGTCACATGCAACTATATTCACTTAGAGAATAGGAGAAAGTGGTTTTTTATATTTTCTTTATGGAAGATGTGGCCAAATTATTTGGACTCTTCATTTATAGCATTGCTAGTAAATAGATTTTGTCACTAGTTTTTAAATATAAGAACCTCTCAGAATTAGTGACAAAATTACTAACAGTTGGATAGGTTGCAATCAGATAAGCGACCTTCCTTTGTATTTGAAAGGGGCAGCTCCCTTTTTAGATAAAACTTGAAAAGAATGGGGTATGCTTTTAACCTGAAAGCAGGAATTTTATTTTTCTACAGATATATGAAATTAAAAGAGAGCACAAAATCCCATGAGCCAACTATCTACTTGCAGAAACTTGAATTGAAAATCTTAAGTTGTCATCAAAGTTCTCTAACATAAGGAAAAGAACATTCAAACAATGAGTCAATAGACAAACAAAAGTTACTGAAATCCCACAGAAGATGATAAAGATTTATCTCAAAACCTAAACAATTGCACATTCAACAAAAGAAAAATGGACAACTCAGGAAATGTGACACACAGTTCACCAAGTTTCTGTAATCATCTTGAATCTTGTTGGTCCAATCTATACATAGTCTGTATGGAAATATGAGAAACCTCAAATATTGAACACACCCAGATGCTGAGACGGGGGAGGGGGAGGGGGAGGGTGTGAATCAGCATTAACTTATACTTAAACACCCATTTGCAATTTAAACATTAAATCAGATCAGATCTACCAAAAGAAAGAACTGAAGACAAAGCATGCACCACACAAGAACACCAAGATTTTTAGGTGGAAAACCCAACGAGGGAAAAACCACGGTGAGAGCTATTTCACAATATAAATGAACAAGTTTTTACAATATTTTTTTTAAGGATCATTGCCGAAGGAAGCTCACTGCTCCCTGATGTACTTGCTGAGCAAGATACAATGAAAACATAGACCTGCTAAGGGGATTCACTATGTGATAGCAGGATACATGAAGATTACAATAGAAAAACTAAACATGAACTGCTATAAAGAATGCATCTGACATGTGCAGATGTGGCAATTACTCCATCTTACATGAATTATTCACTTCACAATGATTTGCCCTTCTTTATATATCCTCTGCAATACCTCTGCAACACCGATTAGGTCAGCTCCAAAGACCTTTAGATGAGACATGCATTACATAGGTCGGCTCCAAACATATGTAAAATGAAATAGAATGAGTTTTGGATCAACTCAAAGCATAATTGATCCCAAACATATGACAACACATTCTCCAAACCAAATGTGATAGGTCAAGATCAAACCGCAAATGAAGGAAATCAAACTGTCGGCCCAAATATCAACAATACCGCTAAAATTGCTAATTGTTCATCTTTGCACCATTGGGGAGAAACCAAAAACAACATGCTGACCGAGATAAGAGCAATGTAGACAATACACAACATCCCTACAACCATCTCCTGAAGTATTTGAACATTATGTGTTTGGCACAAAAGAAGAAACCCATTGAACTGATAGAAACAGGGCATTCTGGACAGACTATGACACTTAAACACATTGGATATTGTACTGCGGTGCATGAAATCATCTAAAATTTATATGGATGAAGCATTATACTTTACTGCTCATATACCTAAGTCCGCACAAGCATATCTACTACTCCAAAGGAATGAGGAGCAATCTGGTGAACAACTGACACAGTTAATCCTATTATATTGCAATCCAGAGAACAGTCACATCTAACTCTCGCTGTAGAAATGTTTATGACATAAAATCCTGGAAACGTGTAATGTCCCGTTAATAGGGTAACTTAGAATGTTGGGACAATTACCTTAACTTATCCTTATTACCCTAACAAGTACTTACGCTTAGATCCAGTAATGCAAGATATGCCAAGTATCTATTGCTATGTCAGATTCAATTCAACAATGCGTATATGCAATATGATATAGGTATTAATATGATTAATAGCAATGTCTATTACTGAGATATGAAATATGTTATGAATATAATATTCCTATCATTTACAGTGATAGTCAATGATGCTATTTCTGATATAAACAATATGAGTATGCAATCGATATGTATTACTGGCAGCAGTGCGTTTGCTATGTCTGTGTTGACGTGTATTTTGTACACAATCATACACAGAATAAAATACCCAAGGGTACCTTATCCTCTCTTGAATAAAGTCTCTGATTGCTGAAGATGTCGCAAAAAGGATCAATCAGGGTGACTCCAATGTTCTTTTATGTAGGGTCTCTACGTGTGGATAAGCACCAGTGGTCGTTGTGATTGCTGTTTCATCAAGGGGACTTATGTATCCGAATTGCAGGAACAAGATTTCCTAATACTAATGAATTCCCAAAAAAAGATCAAAAGGGTCTAATTTAATCTTAAGAATGACTCAATGTAGGCTAGACTTGGCAAGATTCTACCAACTTCAGTATTGCCAAGGAATTACAACTTTACTGAAACTGATGCGATCTTCTAAGGTGAATAATGATTTTCAAATCATCAAGAATCATAGGCACTACCACGAAGGTACATATCAATGACTCAATAATGAATGAAGGTTTATGCAATCCAAATATTTCCAGTCGACCACACAAGGCGTCCTTACAATCAGTAAGAAGCTAGTGGTTTGGAGTATGAATCTCACCAAAGATCAAGCCCAACACTTAGTCCTTCAAATTTAAATACTACTTTGACTGAGAATGATTCAAGAGAATAAACAACCATGAAGATAACCACAAGAATTGCAATAAAACACCATAACTTCAATATTTTATTGATCTCAAAGCCATCATAAACAACAATTGTTTGAAATTCCTTCTTCAAAGCTCAATATTGCTACAAAATAACTTGCTTCTCAAAAACTCTAACTATTTCTTATTGCTCTCTCTTAATTCTAATTTCTCCTATCTATCTATCTATATATCTATCTATCTATATCAAAATGAAAATGAATGAGGGTATAAATAGCATCCTCAATTACAATGAACGGTCCAGATCAAAAGAAGATCAATGGCCAAGATTATGACACCTAAACTCTAATTAGGGTTTTATTACAAAAGTTCCCTTTTTATTGCACAACATTAAATGCATAGCCAAATATTAAATTTGGCACAAAAATCTAGGAAACATAGACCAATGACAATTAAGGTGCCACATCATCTATAACAACCTTTCTTCTAGAATCTTATTCCCTTTCCAATGCTCCTTTTTAGCATATGCAATGAATCTAGACACGATTCCTTCGATCTCAGCAATTGGAATCTCGGGAAGATTCTTCATTCGTTCCTCCAAGTGTATGACTTGATCGAAAGCCTTGAGCAGAGCAGTGTCCCATCCAGGTTCAAGTTCTTTGATCTTCTCAATTAGGAGCATGGTGGCAAACATCTGATCCCGTTGCTCATTTGTAATAACATTCTCATCTTTGCAAAAGATGACCTTGACTCTATCTTCCAATTCTTGCAAATCCACATCTGTCTCAACTGCAATCCTCCTGCCAAGAATAGTACATAATACTTCAAACACTTTGTCCTGGATCGGATGGATAATCTCTTCAACTTGATTGCATTTGTTACTGATGTCCTCAAAAAGAACTTCCTTCATCTGGAGTAAAGTTGACCATTGGAGTAAACTATGAGGTCCTCCATCCATTATCTTTTCTTGTGCTAGGACCTTCCTTGATGTTTGTCTGATTACTTGCAGGACAGGAATGATAACATCCTTAGTATGAGCAAAAGCAGCTACAGTTATCATTAGGTTGTGGATGACCTCAAGAACCTGAATAGCTCGGTGAATGGTCTGCATCATCCTTGTTGCAAATTCAATAGCAATTGTATGGGATTTGTCAATCCAAGATCTCATAAGCTGAACCAAACTCCTGACTCTCTCTGCCTCGCCAACTGATTCAAGGGGAAGTGCCTGTGCAGGAGATACTGCTGGATCCTGACGCCTCAAAGGCTGATTGAGATGGCTAAAGTAGCCTCTCCAAGCACTGACCTCTCGCTCAAGCTTCCTATTCTTTTCCATTTCTTCTCTAAGCTTGTCCTTAAGTGCCTCAAATGAATCAGTGGCATCATCCAACGTCTGCTCGGCTGTGAGTGGACCAAGCTCAAATGTCTCTACATCATATTCCTCTGCGAGGATCTCACCTTCATACTTGTCCACTGCTGGTGTAGCTATCTGCAATTTCCTGGATCCTGTCTCATCTCTGATCATCTTGGACATCTTAGTAGCCTTCCTCCTTTCTGTCACTTCCTGAGAATTTCCAACAAGGCTCTCTAAATCAATCACATTATCCTTGTCCTTGATCACAATCACCCTTGTTAGTCTCTCTTTTAACCAATCTGGAATGGCAGATCTTGTTTCTCTAACCTGTATCTCATTAGGCAATGTTTCTTCTTCTCTGAGAGGAGATGTCACTTCGTCATCGTTCTTGTCTTCATGTAACTCATTAACTCGGAGAGATTGGCTTGATGAACGTTGAGGTGCCTGTCCTTCTCCCTGTTTATCGTTCTGTACCATTGATTCCATAGATTCCTCCATTTCAAGTGTCCTCTTCTCCTGTCGAGAAGATGTGCCGGATGAACGATCTCTGTTGGCTTCTTGCTTCTTCTTGTAGGATTCTCTTTTCTCGGGTCTCTCTTTTCTCTTTGAGCCTCTAGGATGGGGGTTGCCTTCACTTACGCTTCGAAGGTTGCCTTCACTTGTGTTTCTGGGATTAGGATTACCTTCACTTACACTTGCTCCTCCTTCGGATGGCCTTTCCTCCAAAGTAAAAGTCATAGATATGCCTTGCTCTCTCAACTTTTGATGTTGCACATCAACCCATCTGCGAGTACAAGATAAAACTGGAGCCATCAAGGCATCTAGATCCAAAATCTCAGGTTCATTCCAATCTAGCTTCACTGCTTTGCTCTCTCGGTCATAAGATGATTGGAGATGTCTGCCACTGTCCTGAGCTTGGTCGGCCACTCTGTAAATTTTGCATTTCCTGATAAAGTCTAAAGGCAATCTGGAATGCATCTTTCTTTTCACTTCAAGATCATCTGAGAGATTCATCACAAAGTCCTCTACCTGAGGTTCATGTCTGTATTTCCTTCCAACTGTCTCTTCTATATACCCATAAGGATCAAAATTCTCTCTCATGGCAAAGAATGAAAATGAATATAAAGCTAACTCCTTTTCTGCATCATCCATGGCTAGAGCATTAGGACATACCTCAACTGAATTTCCTAGTATGATAGGAACAAGAACTCCATTTCCATGCTTGTGTCTGAATGCCTTTGCATACGCTGCCAATTGTCTAGTTACCTCAAGTAACACTATTCTGTCTGTCGGATATCTCGGCAACATGTAGGGAGGTGAAGGACATCCATGAACTCTAATATATGTAAACTTCTGAAATTGGATGAACCAAGCACCGTACCTCTTCACAAGCTCTTGTGCATCTTGAGATAGCCGATTGTGAATCCCGCCTTGCAATGTCCTAGTGATGTTCATCGTGAAGGTATCATTGACCAACTTGTAGTCACTTCCTGGAGGATGATGCAAATGAACATAGGAATCACAAACTCTGACTTCCCCGGGCCCTCTTCCGATCACTCCTCTGTGAAGTAGTCCTGCATATTCAAAACTCCTTATCAAGGCATATACGATGTATGAACTCATGTGGAAAGACTTGGTAGCCTTCAGTCTTCTTAACTGCATGTCCAAGCAATGGCTAATCATTCTAGCCCAATGAATTGTTCCTTTTCCTTGAACTATCACTTGGATGAAGTAGAACATCCACTTCTCAAAATAGAAGGCTTGAGGAGCCCCTGTAACTCGGTTGAGTAATGTTATCAAATCTCTGTACTCCTCCTGGAAGTCGATCCTATGTGGTGTGTTCGGAATCTTGCTCAGGCGAGGACGATTCTTGAGTAACCAATTTTTGTTGATGATGCTCAAGCAAGTGTCTGGATCATCTTCGTACATGGACCTGGCTCCTTCTAAGCTTTTATAAATCATATCTTTATGTTCTGGCAGGTGAAGAGCTTCACTGATAGCCTCCTCTGAAAGATAAGCAAAAGTGTCTCCCTCCTTGGACACTATCGATCTGGACTGTGGATCATAATGGCGAGTACACTCGATCATCAACTCATGGCACTGGACTGCTGGAGGGAAGCTGACCGCTTTGATAATGCCACTTTCAATTATTCTCCTTGTGACAGGTGATGGCTTGCCAATGTAAGGGACCTCTCGAAACTTTTTCACACTGAAGTTTCCCAAGTTAGTATCTCCAATGTTGCTCCACTTAGACACGATCTTGGTCTCCAATTCTTCGTTCTTCTGATCTTCCTTCATGAGGGCTGGACGACTGGTAGATGCTCCCGCCTTCGGGGTCGCCATCGTGACACCTACACAACATTTCATAATGAGTAATAGATTTTGCAATATAGAAATATAGACTAGATTAAAGATAGAATTTAGGAAACTTCATGATAAGTCTTTGAGTTATCATTTCCTAAATACGATTGAGCTACTGGAAATTCAAAATTTCAAAATTCAAAATTCAAGATTGAGACTAGGACGATTAAAATTCAAAATTTGAACAAGGGAACTTCGTCATACCTCACTTTGAGAGCTAACTCTAACAAAAGGATGCAAAATTAGGAAATTCGCCTAGGCAAAATGAAAATTGGAGTCTTCAACGTGAGCTTCCTCTAGCAAATGCGTCTCCTTTATTAACTTCACCACCTTGAGGGCAAATTCGCTCCACCATAAACAAAGTTCGCACTCCTCTTGATGAGATCTCGCACTTCCTTATTCGCCTCTCCAAATCGCATATGAACAATGATTGAATGATGGTTAAAACATGCTCACATACCTTCATTATATAGGCGCTCACCTCTTTGCAATCCCTATAGGCCAACTTGGAAATAAGGCAAATAATAACAAAATTTAAATAAAAAGAGGAGGCCGACTTTTGTAAAAACATTAAAATAAAACCCAAGCGCTCTCTTTTTATTTAATTTAATAATTAATTAATTTTAATGCCTTTGTATTTAATAATTTCGATTTTTAAAAAGGCTAAATTAATCATTAAATGCCTCATGCGCTATTTTTAAATGCTAATTCAATTAAATATTTCAAGTTTTATCAATTTTTAGCATTTAATGCATTTCGAAAATATTGGCGCCTAATCATGGGAGGATTTTGGAATATTAACAATATCACTCTGGTCCCTGGGAGAGGGACAGGAGCGAACTTTGTGTTTGAGCTCAAAGTTGTTGACTTTTGACGTTAACCCCTTGTTCATCATCTTCCTAAAGACATTTTCGATCTTGCATGTCCTTGCCTTGACGTGGTCTAGGAAGGAAATGATTGTTTCAATGAATATCGCCCTGGTCCTCCAGTGAAGGACAGGAGCGAACTTTTGTTCCTTGTGCTAATCCTTGATCATATCAACTTTCAATTGCTTTCAAAATGTAAAATAGTGTCTCTTACTCCTTGAACGTTTGAAACGGAAGTGACACCTCAAAATTGGACACACTTGCATATTTCGCTCTAGTCCCTTGGAGAGGGACAGGAGTGCCTTAGTCATTTCTCATCACTTTTCGTGGTCTTTGTAACCTTGCTTTCCTTCGAAGCACCTCCAACATCTTCGCCACCTTGCCTTGGCTTGGATCCAACCAAACTTGGAAGGGACGACTTGATAATCTACATTTTGCCCTGGTCCCTGGCAGAGGGACAGGAGCGATTTTACCTCTATAGGCTAAGTCATTCATTGCCAACGTTTAAAACTATCTTCAATGGATTCATTATGCTCCCCTTCACTCATCTCCAACATGAAACTTGTTCTAACTTTGTGGGAAATTTGCTTCATGAGGAAATCGCCTTGGTCCCTTGGAGAGGGACAGGAGCACCTAGGACAAAATATGTTTCACTTTGCGTCTTGCAACCTTCAAAATTATCTTCAATGGAACGACTACGCCTTCTTTTACTTGCCTCAAACTTAAAACTTTCTTCCTCCTCGCCAAAAACTTGTCCTCTAAGAAAATCGCCCTGGTCCCTTGGAGAGGGACAGGAGCGCCTTGGGCAATTTCATCAAGTTCTCGAGTTATTTACAACTTCGTTCTTTTTTGAGGCATTCCAAACATCTTTACCATCCTGCCCTTTGGCCTGGACTTAACCAAATTCAGAAGGGAATGCTAGATAATGTATATTTTGCCCTGGTCCTTGACTGAAGGACAGGAGCGATTTTGTATTTACTAGCTCAATTGTGTTTCGCCAACTTTCAAAATTCATCTTTGACGGATTGGTCGGGTCGCCCTTCATTCATCTCTAGCTTGAAATTCACTTTTCCTTGGTCCAAAACTTGTCCTTTGAGAAAATCGCTCTGGTCCCTTGGAGAGGGACAGGAGCTATCTTTAAAATTCGCCTTGGTCCCTGACAGAGGGACAGGAGTGAACTTGACTTTTTGGGTAAATTTTCTCTTTCGGTATCCATTCAAGTTATATTCAGTAGGCAAAACGCACCTTCCTTGATCTCTTCCACATTGCGAAATCATTTAATCCTGCAAGAATAAGGCAAACTTGGTGTTCGAGCTCCGGTCCTTCAGTGAGGGACAGGAGCGATTTTTTGTCCTTAAGGCCAAATGTTCAACTTTCATTGCACATGACTAAGTCTGGATGCTCCATCAGGTTGATTTCATCTCTTATTGCGTCCTTGATGCCTTAATTTTGATCAACTAAGACCAAAATGGTCTAAGTAGGCCATTTCGCCCTGGTCCCTGGGAGAGGGACAGGAGCGATTTAACCTTAAACTCTAAAAAACTTGGCATTTTGAGTCTCAAAAAATCTTCAAAACCTTCAATCCATGCTCGACTGCATCTCCTGGCGACCCTGCACAAGACAAATGAAACAAGTCAATAACCAAGATGCATAAAATACCAATTTCGCCCTAGTCCTTGACTGAAGGACAGGAGCGATTTTGCCTCTATAGGCCAAAATATCAAGAATTTAGGCTTTCAGTCACTTCACAAGGCATTACTAGGTCATCTCCAAGGCCAGGGGTCACTTATCGAACTTTCCAAAATTTGGTCAAAATTCACCCGGACAAAATTGCACAATTCCATCATCAACACTTAGGCAAAATTTTGAACTTGCTTTCAAAATTCCTACTGGACCTAGACAGACTTATCTGACATCCTGACAGATTCACCCTATTTCAAAATTGCAACCTACGCAAGGATGCTCAATAATCTTCAAAATTTGACTGGACTCTAGCTTGAAAACATCAAAATGGAAACCCTAAGGCCTAACCCTAGTCCAGACGACTCGCTCACTTACCCCAAACCCTAAAAGCAGAGAGAAGAACAGGCAAAACCGAGTAAAAAGAGGGGGTCCCCATTTCAATGGGGCGATGTGTGAAATGGTCACAACAGTCTGATAGGACAATGTGATTATGCAAATATGGAATATCACTTTGAGCGATGTGCTGCTGTCTAATATCTTAACCTCTAAGCTTGCAACTTCAGATATGGATACAATGTCTGAATATTCCTTTTAATACATGTAATCATGATATCTATTGCTCCTTTGTTGGCCGCTATGTCGGATTTGCTGATAATATAAGCAGATTGCAATCTTTATATCACTCACTGGTGATATGTTGCCTTTTCTGATGGTGACTTATATGCTTGCAACTTGAAGGGGATGTCTCAGAATAATAATCGATTTGTTTATGCACCCAACATTGTGCCTATGGCATTTGCTCACTAAGAGCAATCCAAACTGGATAAGAATAAAAGATATCAACTCACGATGATTGGAATGAATGATTCAATTGACTTATGTATCCATTATTCTTGAAGGATTGCATCTTGAAAGTCACACCTTCTCCCATTTGTGTTTCTTCATAAGGGATCATGGCTCCTCATTACAACTATCGCTGCTAATCCTTATCATTGTTTATGCTAATCGCTGCCGGGCCTCTTTCATTTGTAAATCAGTCTATGATTAACTAATCTGGTGCTGTCTTAAGCATCATTCATTAGTCATAATCCCTATTCAGTAATTTGTTGTCATTTCAACAAATATCAATGGGTGAATGTCCATGGTGAGCATTAGTCAATGCTATCTAATTATTGTCATTTTCCTTGGCTTGCTTTCTATAACTGTCGATTCATGCCTTAGTTGTGGATGATTATCTTTGATCATGAAAACATGGTTATCACTAATGGCTAATATGAGTCACCATGATTGATATATACTCGGTTGACATTCTAGCAACTGCATTTGATATTTCGTTCTTGATGATAACCTCCCTGCAATGTATATGCTCTCACTAATAATTTACATTGTTGATCTGGTATTGATATCTTCTATCTCATGATAGTCTTGTATTGATGCCATGGTTTCTTAATCGATATCTTCTCCTTGATTAGAGACTCGCAGTGTGAAGCGTTGATACTATTAGAATAATATCTTTCTCTGTGTTATTAATGGTCATTTAAGTTGTTTCTAATTTTGCCTCTAGTTAACGGTTGTTTCTTTTAGAAACATCGTCTTTGTAACTCTATTTAAAGGAGCTTTGTCTCCTTGATTAATTGAACAACATCGATTCTTTGAAATCCATATGCTTTTGCATCTGTATTATGGTATTAGAGCCAGCTCCAGGCAAGGAGCCCCAAGCACACGAGAGGTGTGGCTTAAGGGGGGGTGTTGGTGTTGGAAATAAGCCACACCCGGACCGACGATGGACTGGTCCAAGAGGGGCCAGTAGCTCAGTGGTAGAGCACTCCAGCAGCGTATTGAAAGTCCTAGGTTCGAGTCCTAGCTGGTCCATGTCTCAACATGGTATCAGAGCCTTGGTTATTTTCGAAATAATTTTTCAATTAAAAATTCGTCATGAATTTTTAACAGTTTTTTTGAAAAATTTCTTTGTTTATTCGAAATTGCTACTTTGGCAGTTCGTTTTGGTTGCAGCTACTAGGGTTTTCTGGCTATTTTCTGCCCTCCCACGACTCGTCTCTCTTGCATTTTGCGCAACCATGCGATGCAATTTTTTTCCCACCTGCAAATTTTTTTTTGCCATTTTTAGACGGAAATCTACATTTTCGATTAGGGTTTTTACCCTTTAGATCAAGTTGAATTTTTTTCGATTGCAGATTCTTGGTGGGTTTTTGGAGATCTCAATTGGGTCGTCGTCAGAATTTTCTGGGTGCCTCGATTTTCGAGCTAGCGGATCCAGATTCCGACGGTAGATTCGTTCTGGGTTGTCTTCGGATTTTTCTGGGTCAGCCGAAATTTTTTTCTTGAAATTTGTGCCTGCTGTACTTCATTTTTGAAGTCTGTACCTGCATCTGCCTCTGTTTTTGCATTGGGATTCAAATTTTTTGAATTCCATGCCAGTGCCTCTTCTCAGTTTTTCGTTTTTCGTGCATTGGGAAACGTGTAAGATGGCGTCATTGACCAACTTGATGTTGGAAGGTAGTCAGGTTTTGTGCACTTAGCATCTTCTCAGTACCTCGTTTTTTGTGCCTCGAAAAGCATGAAGATGGCTTATGGGCATTGATGTTTGTTTCGGTTTTTAATATTTTTTTACCTAAAAAAAATTCTGATGGGTTTTAATATTTTTTTCCCTTGAAAAAATCTATGGGTTTTAATAATTTTGTCCTAAAAAATTATCTGTGGGTTTTAAAATATTTTTTGTCCCTGTAAAAAAAAAAATCACGAGGGTTTATGATTTTTTCCTCAAAAATTGTACTTTGCTGCAGTCTATTTTTAGTTGCACCTGGAGTTGTTGTGCGAACATCTGCACTAGTCTCTTGTTTGCAGTCTATTTTCGGGCATCTTGCTCATCTGCAATAGTTTGGAGGGTTTGCCGATTTTTTCCTCAAAATCATGACAACTGTTCTTGGTGTGTCTCTGGTTACAGGGAGGGACAGTTCTCCAACATCAGGTTGGATAGTTGGTGTTGTTTTGGGTATCTCCAGAAGTTCTGCAGTTTCTGGGAGGGTTGGTGGCAGACTCATCTCAAGTGGCAGAGTTAGTGGCAGGCTCTTGTCTTCTGTTGCAGCGTGTTTTGAGAAGAAGGGGGCAACCTTCTCTGTTATTTCTCTTGGTAATTAGAACGATGACCATTAAGGGAGGGTATTAGAATAATATCTTTCTCTTTGTGTTATTAATGGTCATTTAAGTTGTTTCTAATTTCGCCTCTAGTTAACGATTGTTTCTTTTAGAAACATCGTCTTTGTAACTCTATTTAAAGGAGCTTTGTCTCCTTGATTAATTGAACAACATCGATTCTTTGAAATCCATATGCTTTTGCATCTATATTAGATACTCCTTGATTGCCGAGAATGGCATTTACTGGTTTTTGATAGTGATATGGATTGCTTTATTTGGCATTAATTGGCCCCACGGTCATTGACATTCCCTTTGCTCATACTGTAATGAAGGATCAATCTCCTTATATGATCATATATTTTGCTATGTGTTGTCCTCATGATGATATTGAGCCATCTTTGAGTCATCTGTAATGAGACTATCTTAATTGTTTCCTTCTTCATATGTCTTTGTAAGAGTTCATTCGTGCCTGTTATTATCTATAAAGATAATACAAGGAGCTTTCCTTTAGTTGTTTGGTTCTATAGTTCTAGCATCTGGATGGGGACATCACAAAACGAACTCCCTTGGTGACTGAAAAACATAACTCTAGAACCACAAGGCCAAACCATGCAAGGTGGAGAAATGTGGACCAAAATACAGAGTGACAAACATAGGAAAAATACGCTGTTTATGACAAATTTTCTTAACCATACAAGTCTGAACAAAGACTTAATCTGTCTTTCAACTAATTCCTTGAACATGTAGAAATCATCCAAGTCATGAATCAATGTGTTACATATACATATCATACATCCGGACTATCATACTGTCATGGATACATCTGCTGGTCTTCTGGACTGACTTGCTTAACTTCAATCATGCAGATCCCATATCACTATCTGTGTCAAACCATCTGTCTCAAATATCAATATCTCATGCTGATCTCACATTATTTATCAGCCTCTTCAACTATATCAATTCATTTGATACAAGTATGATAGGTCATCAAGTTGACCTCAAGTTGACATCAATGACAACACATTCACATTGACATCCATGATAACACAAACTGCACATATTAGCAACATTAAAATTTACAAAACTTCTCCGGAACAATGATCAAATGCCAACATACATCGCCAAAAGATCCTTCCTCTCTCACTCATTGGCCTATATATAGGTTTTATATTGAAATTGTCTTTGTTTGTAATTGTTCTCGTAATCATCTTAAAAAATGGAGCTCAAAGTGTCATGCCCCCTGATCATATAATAATGTTATTTCCCACTATCATATCAGAAATAATGAAATAAGTTTGTGCGTCGATAAATAGAAAATGGTCTTATTAATAAGACTTCACCATTTTCTGTTTTCCTGAATCTGCACCGATGCACAAGTAAACAATTACCCATATACAAGTCAACTTGGTAGTGAATAAATTAAGGATATGTTAATGATTGTGTTTACATTAATACTTGTCACTAATAACCATCGATGAGGTGCAAGCATAACAGCCATTATTAGTTAAAAGGAAAAGGACAAACTATCAAGGGTCACCACTCTTTGTAAGGGTGATGTCCATGGGAAGAGACAAAAACCTTCCATCCAAATGGAGGGATATATAAACAACATATCAATCACTCCAAAGGGGCATCGAAGAGGAAGAATTTCTCATAGACAGATATACCTGAATATAAGTAGCCGATTAGGTTATTATAAGGCAAATAACAGAATTGTGCATTAGCAAATATTTGGGTATGCAATAGAGGCAATTTTATTATGCATCTATAATCTCTAATATATATCTTTACCAAGTTATTAATAAACTTTGTATTTATTCAATTAATATGTTTGTCTTTTCTTTATTCCTGCAAGCAGTCATTGTGGGAATGGAGGGAGATATGTTAGGGAGAGGTAGTAGATGGGTTCCTCCGAATTAAGTAGGCCACCCCAATGGATGGAATTGTCATAGTTGGATATTCCTGCCATTTGTGGGCTAAGTGGCGAGTTGTCTGTTAATGTGTTTTTTATGACACCTCAAACACAGTATTAGTAATCTATCCTCTCTTGAACAAGGAAACCTTATATGCTAAATAATGTGATCGAGTAAGGCTGCCCCAAGGTTTCTTTAGTCAGGTCTTGATGTGCAAATTGGATAATCTCAGTTGAAATGATGCGATATGGTTGTATCACAAAGTGACTTATGCTTTGCCGGAACTGGAATTTTAACTTGTCAAACAAAGAAAAATCAAAATGAAAGGGATAGGAAATCTAATGTAATACCTAGCAATGCAAGAAATGATTGCTTACTTACTGAAACCAAACCAAGCTTTGCTTTGCCATAAGGAAACAACTAAACAAAGATGGTGCAATCTCCAAAGGGTACGGAAATGATTTTCAAATCACTTATGCACATCGACACCATGAACAATGACCATAGAGCAATTGAAGTTAAGTTTTCAATATGAGTTCAGACTAACCATGCACTGCAATTTGCAATCAACAAATTCCAAATGGTATGAACATATAGGCTTCACCATCAATCACCAATAAGATCTTCCATTCAACTATGCAACTTTATGCAAACAAATCTAAAACTTGAGAAGTAGAAACCATGCAACATGTCGAAACTCATACAAATATCCACCATATCTTCAATGAAAATCATATGTTTATTCCAACATAGCCTTTGCAACAATTTGTGGTCTCCTCCTCCTACTCTTGCTCTAGTACTTCCTAATTCTTCTATTAACCCTTACAAATGAGAAGAGCAAGCCTTTTATAGACTTCGAATTACAATTCAAAGGCTAGGATTGATTTGACATCAATGGCCAACATTTAAACAATAAAAAGCTAATTTGGGTAGTTACAACTTACAACTACCACCACTTACATTTATATTTGACCAATGATATGATTACACAAATTTGGACACATTTCCCTTTTTAGAACGAACCAATGAGAGATGAGGTGTGGTAAGGTACAATATTTAAATGTAATTCCACATGTCACTTTGATCTTCCTTGGGTGAGTCAAGTACAATGAACTTGGACATATCGACATGGCATCACCAGCTTGGTTGATGATGATTGGGCACCACCTCAGCGTATATATCTCTTGATACTCAACATCATCACCTTGCTTGAGTGATTGTGATGCTTCATATTCCCAAATTGCATCATCTTTGATCAAGTTTCTAACTTTGATTAACTCTTCTGAAACTATCTTCTTTCCTTGATCATTTTATCTTGTGTATTTCATCTTCACATTTAGGAATCTTTCTTCTTGTGATGCCTTTATTCCCCATTGTCATGCTCATCCTTTAAATCTTGAAATTCTCTTCCTTGGACATTCTTGATCCTAAACTCTTTGATGTCCTCTTGAAATGTGGAACGTGTCCTTGATTCTCCTTCATGTTGTAGTTTCTTTCCTTTGAGGCCTTCTCCATGTCTTGAGTTAGTCCTCATTCACATTGTAGCTAGCCAAATTGCTCCACTCACTTCTTCAACATCTTAGACATCTTGAGTTTGTCCTTGACCTTGATCTTGGATTTGCTGTAGAATCCTTCTTTGCATCAAAACCTGAAAAAGTAAGAGGAAGAGAATACCTCGATTCATGATTATAAATGAAATCCCAATGTTAATGACAGGCAAGATTATTATGATAATAAAATGAAAGTTTAATCTTGCATAATCAATTCACATTTGAAAAACTTAAAAGAAGTTTCATGATAATTAGTCCTCAATAAGACTTGTGAACAGCATCAATCAGCGCCATCAATAATTTGTGAAAATTGTTTCACAAACCCCTGTAGGACCCTGAAAATAGCACTTTGAATCTGGAAAACACTTCGATCACTGGTGAAAATCACTCAAATAAGAAAACAAATGACTTTTTGTTTCCTCTAAGATTGCCCCCCTTTCTGCTATTGAGGTTGCCTCTTTTTTTATTCTGATCCTTATAAAATCAAGCACTTTTTCCTTTGTATTCCAGTCTTTGAAATCTAATCTTCTTGTTTGGATCTATCTACTGTTGCTTGTCTTCGCTGCTGCGAATTTGTTTCTGCTCTACTTCTTTTATTCTGTTCTGAATGAATTTGAATTGCGATGTGAAATGACTTGTATGATTTCCCTTTCTATGTCTCTTATGAAACATCTTGCACTTGACAAGGGGTTGGCCTTATGTTTGCATTTTACTCCATAAATTTACATTTTATTTCAACTTACACATTTTGGAAGGATCCTATTACCCAAGTCGGCTCTCCTACTCTTCATCACATTTCACTCCACACGTTTTGCACGCCATTTCCAAGTTTTAATTGCCTCTCCTTTAGGTCAGCCTCAATTTGCACCCCTTTCACACCATATAAAGTTAGATTTCCAAAATTACCGTTCATTCCAATTCGAAAATCAGATCTGCTCTGCATTCCAGGGCAGAATTATAAAGCAATCTTGCGTTTCAGGTGGTTGTCTATGTATTCTTGAGTGGGAATAGAGGATGATTGTGCATTTTCCAGTGGGAATGAGGCTTGTTCATGCATTGAGAGGCAGAAATACAAGGTATGTATGCATTCAAGGGCAGAATTCAGAGGTAACCTTGTTTTGTGGTACAGAAATCAGAGGTAGCTGTGTGTTGCAAGGCAGAATTCCAGGGCAGACATATATTGTGTTGCGGGATTCTGACGTAGTCATGTATTGCTGGGCAGAAATCAGGCCTTTCCTTGCATCATGCAATGATTGTAATTTGATTCAACATTGTTGAGCGCAGACTTCACCTAGTCTTTAATTTTGTAGTGCACTTAAGGGGTTGTCTTGCAATTCTGGGCGCATTTTAGGGGGTAGCATCAATTTCTAGCTTGAATGAGACCCTGTCCTACATTGTTGGGTGCAAATCAGGGGTTTTATTGCAATGTGAAGTGTGATTTCAACATGATACAACAATGTAAGGCACAAATGAAGGGATGTAGCAACATTTTCTAGTGCGAATGTGACCCTATGCAACAATGTAAGGCGCAGATCTGACCTAGTCATTGCAATTTGCAATGAAAATGCAACCAAGTCTTACAATTTTTGGTGCAATTTCAACATCTTGTTGCAATTTGTTATGCATTGCAATTATACCTTTGCAACTTTGAGCGTGATTTCAATCATTGCCTTGCAACATTTTGTGGTGCAATTGCAAGGGTGATCTAGAATTTTTGGGATGGAGTTGCATCTAACCCTTACATTTCCAAGTGAATTTCCATCTCACTCTTGCATTTTGTAATAGAATTTGAACCTTGTCTTACATTGTGCAATGAAAATGCAACATTTTGCAACATTGAGATTTACAATTTTTGGGGTAAGATTGCAAGAAATTTTAACAATCTCAAGCGAAATTTAAAGGTTCTCCTCAACATTACCGGTGAAAATTGCAAATAAACCAACATTTTGAATTGAATTTCCAAGCAATGCAACATTTGTTTCAACATTTTTGTGGGGAAGATGCAAGGGGTTGTGCAAAATTTTATAATAAAAATGCAAAGTTGTGCAACTATGTGGGGGAAAAAGTGACACTAAGCAAACAAGCCCTAATCTCACCTTCAATCACACATTTGTGGAATACGAAAGAGCCTAGAGGTATCACACAATTGGCTACTTCTTCTTGTGAAAGAGAGAGCCACGGGCTACCTATTAGGATTTCTATTCCTTTGTTGTAATTGAAAGATAAAATGATGCAAGTTCAATTCCTAACCCCAAAATGCAAGTATGAACTAATGACAAGATTGCAGAATTGAACTTAAACAATGGAAAGCTGTAAACACAAGGACAAGACAAGAATGTAAATGCGTACCCGGAGTTAAAATCTGACTGAAAATGTTCAGAACGGGGGCGTGGGCGCCACTGTCCTGATTCTGCCCCGGAAACTGCTCTGGAAACTGCTGTTTTGCACTCTGGAAAAGCTGTCAAAAATGCTGAAAATGCTATCTGTCAGGAGGACCAGGGCGCCCAGCGCCCATGTCCTAGGGACCAGGGCGCCCAACGCCCCTGTCCTGGCAGGACCAGGGCGCCCCACGCCCCTGTCTTGGTCTTTTGCTCTGAGATTTGGTGTGAAGTTCGGTCTCCGTCTGCTTCTTCCGGATCTGTAACTTGCGGCGTCGTCCGAATTCCGAAACTTGCACTTATATCTGAAAAGGTGTGGTGGGCGGCTATATAGGGTTTTGCCTTAGTCAAACCCCTGCTTCGGTGATTTCCACCTCCACGAATAGCCAAGTTGTATTGTAAAATGTATTGTGTGTGCAGACCTAGTGTGTTTGCAAGGTCCTTAAATGCAAGAAAGCAAACTAGAGCAACCTAGAAAGTAAACCCTAATTGCTTGTAAATGATAATGTAAATGCTCTAAATCAAGATGCAAAGTGATCTACAGCATGAGTACAAATGATGTAATGAAGCTTATGCAAAAGACATGAAAACAACATGAAATCATACCCAACCCCAAGGGAGGGGTACAAGCCAATCTTCAGTCGGTAATCCCCTATTGCTCTTCAATGTCTTCAAAGCCCTAAATGAATGAATGAAATTGATGAATTCTTGATGGATGGATGTTGAATGTTATTGTAGTCTTTGAAGATCTGCTCTTTCGCTGCATAGAAGGTCCTCGAAAGCCCAAAATTCGGATCCTTTCAAATGAAGAAAGAGAGCTCTTATATATGAAACCCTAGGTCTTAATTTCAACTTTTGGCCGACCTAGAGATTGAATATCCCGCCAATTTCTTGGGGTTAAGCTTTATTTTATGATTGGATCGCGCTCCTAAAATTTCGGGAAAAATGTCCGGGACCATGTGCACGCCGGGTGCCATGGTCCGGACAACTTTTCACCAAATTTTCAGGGCCATCGGATATGATGATTTTAGAGAGAATCCCGAAGTTACAGCTGATTTCGAGATGTTTTGACCCCCGAAATCAAGCCCCCAAGTTCAAAATAGGACCTAATTAGGGTTTTTGATTAAATGATGTATTGGAAGAATAAAATGAAAAGGGCACACTTTAATGAAAGGGCCCAACTTTATGATGTGGGAGATGATAAAATAGGACCTTAGACCTAATTAATTTAATTAATTAAGCGCTAAGGGGAAATGCAATGCAAAATGCAAAATGCGCCAAGGCGGGTGCTAAACTAGGTGTGAAATTGTACAACCCTAGCAAGTGCGTACAATTTACGACGCTACATTTAGCCTCCACTTTAGCGGTCATATGAACACTACGTGCATATGCAAGCTAAAGTACATAAAAGTAAACATTATTTGAAAAAGGATATATCCATAAGTCTGTCGAACGAAGCTCCCAGCGGTATCTGCAGTACACAGTTAGGAACCGCACCCTACAAAACACACGTTAGATCACAAAATCACCTAATGCTTACTAAGGAAGGTGATGAAAATTCGAGGGTAGCTATATGCCCCCCCCTGTTTCGGCTTGCTAATTTTAGTGAGTTGAAACAGGGTATCATGTTTACCACTTCGAATTGTTAAAGAATATTGATGACAAATGCTCACAAGAAGATTTGATATAAGATCAAAAATTAATGGAGAATCATTTGGTAGGAAAGAGGACTAAATCTCAATTCCAACACAACAAAGAGTGTGAGGATTTGAGAGTTCTCTAACACAAGATGAAGGATGTAAATAGAAACAAAATGCAAAGAGAAGAAAAGAAAGGAAAAAAGCATGAATACACACATTGGTGATCCATGAGAAGAATAGTGAGAGAGAAAACATGGACTTCTCGCCCCTAGATCTTGTCTAGGTGATCCATGGGAAAAGGACATGGAAAACTAGCCCCTAGAGTTTGTCTAGGTGATCCATGTAAGGGAGGAGAGTGAGAAAGTCTAGCCTTATGCCGCTAGTTCCACTCCACCTCGTGCATGTGTGTGTAAGTGAGGTTAGAAGCATCTCATAGGAGTCTATGCCCGAGTATGCTACAACCCATATATGTATAGTACAAAAGCGTGACATCTCGCTCTAAGAGTCTGTGCTCTGGTTCCGAGAATAATCACCTTGCATAAAAGAAAAATGGAGACATCTCGCTCTAAGAGTCTGTGCCCTGGTTCTGAGAATGACCCATTGCTCAAGAAGTGTAATGTTTATGTCATAAGCAAAGTAGAACAAGGATACCTACCTTCATCACAAAAGAAGATACCCCAAAAATGCAACAATGTCATAGATCCAAGCAAGAGAGTTTTGCACTCTTTAAGCAAGGATAAGATAGTTGAAAAGGGATTTCTTGTAGTATGTGTAAAGGAGATCCTTAGAGGAGAAGAGATATTTGTACAAAAGACACCTATCCCTGAGAGAAATTGTCCTAGACAAATATAACATCTTCTAGAATAAGACAAAGAAGAGAATAAGAATGCAATACTTCCTTCTTTTGCGAGGTGAAAGTGATTCTTAATGAAGGATGACGCTCTTTTTAACCCAATTAGGAGAGTGAATTCGTTATGGATGTATTTTACCAAGTGCAAAAGAGGTTGTAGTCAAGGACTTACACCTCTTGTAAGAGAGAACCCTTGAACAAACAACAACAAATGCGTACAAGGCATAACATCAAGTAATAAAGTCCACACCATCCACAAAATAGGAAAAAGTGGATCCTTAGATAAAAATAAGGAATGATCATTGCCTCAATGAGAAGGACTTACACAATCTTCTAGGGAGAGATTTGGACATAAGCAAAAGAAGAGATGTATGAAATCACTCTTGTCCCCATAGGAACAAGAAAATTAGGCTATTATGTTGCTTCAAAAAATATGATTGCACTTGAAATTGTACCATCATGAATGACAATGAGCCCCCAGTAAATGAGCTACCAATGTCACATAATGATGAGCAACATAATAGCCATTAATGTTATTTAAAGACATGATAGACTAAATGAGGTATTTGAATATGACATGTTAAATGCTCAACTATAAGTGAGATCAAAAACATGTATAAAATGATAAAAATTGAAGAAGAAAAGTCACATGAAATCTTAGAAGAGGGATGAGTGTAATTTATTAGAGCCTTATCCCTAGAGGAAAGGACTTTATGATGAATAGGAGATAAAGATTCATAAGTGGATTTAGAAATTTGAGAGAATTCATAAAGAGATTTGTTTATTGCCAAGATTTCCTTATGAGGGGAATGAGAGTTGATAAAAGTAGAAGATGATTTAGTTGAAGTGAGATCATCATCACTACTAAATATAGCATTCACATTGAGAGATGGTCTTTTAGATGCTTTGGTACGTTTGCAGGGATTATAGCTGAGTCCAAAGGCATAATTGTGAAAATTAGTCTCTAGAGGAACTTTTATCCCTTGTTCATGAGCGCCACAACCATTTCCATGATACCCATGCTTAGCAAAAATGCGAAAACCACGACCATAATGATCAGCCATTTCAGGAAGAGAAGGTGGTTTTTCATAAGACAAAGAATCAAATTCTTCAGAATTAGAGGTGTGAGGAGAAGAAGTTTGAGAAGCGGCCACAAAATTATTGCTCATAGGTTCAGGTAAGATTGATTGATCTCTAGTTTCTTCCTTCTTTTTAACTTTAAGCTCTCTAGGAGGAACCCTATACTCACCTACGAAGGTGGGAGTGAAATCAAGAGATCCCCAATCATCTTCTGTGAGAACCTTCTCAGGATCAAAAGCCTCTTCATGTGTAGATTCAAGTTGAGAAGAATCTTCATCCAAAGAATTTTGATTATCAGAGGATGATGATTTGTCCATAGGTAAAGAGTCATCACTAGAAGAGGAAGATTTAGAAGAACTCCCTTTGGAAGTAGATGGTTGCAAACAAGCTTGAAAATTAGTATCACCTATCAAGGTATATGTCTTATTGTTATAAATGAATTTAACTTGTCTATGCAATGTAGAGGGGACAGCTTGCATACCGTGAATCCAAGGTCTCCCTAATAACAAGTTGTATGTTAGATTCCCCGACATAACATGGATAGGAGTAGGCAAAGTAACAGGTCCCACTGTGATTGGTAAGGTGATAATACCTAATGAAGACTTAGCCACATTATCAAAGCCTCGAATGGGACGAGAGTCAGGCTCAATAAGGGATGTATCCACATTCATCTTATGCAATAGATTAATGCTACACACATTAAGGCCAGAACCATTATCTACCAGTGTTCGTCTTATAGCAGTGTCATTTATGATAACCACAATCATCAAGGGATCATATTGATATTGAATTTCACTAGTAGGCAACTCATCTTGTGTGAACACAATTTGAGCTTTAGGATTCATCACAGAGTTAACCAAAGATACTATATTACTAGATGTATTAGGTGGAGGAACATTCAAATCTTTCAAGGCATCTTGTAACATTCCATGATGAGCGGAAGAAGTTTGGATCAAATCCCAAAGGGATATCTTAGCAGGGGTAGCTTTAAGTTGTTCTATGAGATCATATTCCTTACCGAGAACTTGTGAAATACGTGGAGCTTGCGGAAGAATAGGTTGGGAAGGAGGAAGCGAAGTTGGGATAACTGGAGGAGGATTAGGTTGCCTATTGTTTCTAGTATTATAGGTATGAGCAACCGCATGATAACTCTCTCTAGTCAGTTGCTTAGCATACTCATAAGGGCTCTTAGTAGAATAACCTCCTTGCACAGTAATAATAGGTTTCTTAGGAGTGCAAAAAGAATCATTAGCATAACCACCTTGAACCACTAAGATAGGCTTATTTAAAGGTTGAGAATTTTGAGAAGGACAAGCACCTTGGACAGTGAAGAGAGGTTTGTTAGGTGTCTCATTCACATGTATCAAATTGATTGAGGATGGTTTAGAGGAATGAACAAAAGTATTGGAAAAATTATTGATAGTCTTCTCTTGCACTAAAATCTTATCACGGATTAAATCAATTTTAGGAGAGAGACCAGGGGTAGGCATTGATGTTCTAGTAGGAAAAGTAATACTAGGAAAGGTCATATCACCCTCTATCATCAAAGGATCTACATGGGGAATAAACTCTCTAGGAGAAGAATCAACATTACTCTCTAAAGTCTCACTTTTGAGAGGGAGATCTTTGAAAGAGATGTTAACCATTTTGCTTTGAACTAGGGTTTCCTTATGAGTAGAACCAAGTTGAGGAGAGGGAGATGCTTTATTTTTAGAGGGAGAATAATTGAGATTCAAGGAAGGAGAGAAACTACCAAGGGAGTTTCCAATCTTGATTTCATCCCCTTTGGCTAGGGGTAGAGAATAATCTATACCTTCTTCTAATGGTTCATCCCAAATAGTGAGGTTGTTGAAAGGAATGTTTGAAGTATTGTCAATTTCGGGAGAGGAGATAACATTGTTTATTAATTCCTCATCCTTAGGAGGGAGAGCATCAATAGATGTGTTAAACTCATCCTCTTTCCTCAAAATATGTTCAATATGATCTTTAGGGGAGAGAGAATTAAGGAAATTGCTTATTATTTCATCTTCTTTCTCTAAGGGATGCTTATGGGTAAGACCAACTTTAGGAGAAGGGTAAGCATTTATCATTAATTCATCATCTCTAGTGGGAATTTTGTTGGAAAAGGAAAGGCCATCACTAGGAAATGTAAGGATAATGTCATCTTCTTGCACAAAAGGATCCTCATGAAGGGAGTGTTTTTTAGGAGACACAAAGGCATCAAGGGCATCATTCAACAAAGCATGATCATATCTATTAAAAGGTTTATCTTTTGATTCAAAAGGAGACATCTCTTCATAGAGGGGATCATTGAAAACAACCATGTTACTAGATTTAGTGGAAGAGCTGATAGGAATGTACCCTGAGAGGAATCATTCGACTTATCTTTCTCATCACAACGAAATGGCATAGTAACAATGTTTATGAGTTTTTGGTAAAATGAAGGTTTGGTATATTTAGGTTTCAAAAATTCATCTAAAGCTTCATCTAACTCATAATCATCACAAATATGAACATCTTGCAAATAAAAATTTGACATTTTGAAATTGCATAAAATTTTAAACACACAATGCAAAGAAACACACTTTTTTTTCTTTTTTTTTCTTTTTCTTTTTAATGAAAATGAAATGAAAACACACTAAATCTAGATCTAGATCTAACAAATGCAATGCAAGAGGAAGCAATGATAGATTCACGTCGGGTTCACCAAAAATGTGTGGGGGAAAAAGTGACACTAAGCAAACATGTCCTAATCTCACCTTCAATCACACATTTGTGGAATACGAAAGAGCCTAGAGGTATCACACAATTGGCTACTTCTTCTTGTGAAAGAGAGAGCCACGGGCTACCTATTAGGATTTCTATTCCTTTGTTGTAATTGAAAGATAAAATGATGCAAGTTCAATTCCTAACCCCAAAATGCAAGTATGAACTAATGACAAGATTGCAAAATTGAACTTAAACAATGGAAAGCTGTAAACACAAGGACAAGACAAGAATGTAAATGCGTACCCGGAGTTAAAATCTGACTGAAAATGTTCAGGACGGGGGCGCGGGCGCCACTGTCCTGATTCTGCCCCGGAAACTGCTCCGTAAACTACTGTTTTGCACTCTGGAAAAGCTGTCAAAAATGCTGAAAATGCTGTCTGTCAGGAGGACCAGGGCGCCCAGCGCCCATGTCCCAGGGACCAGGGTGCCCAGCGCCCCTGTCCTGGCAGGACCAGGGCGCCCCACGCCCCTGTCCTGGTCTTTTGCTCTGAGATTTGGTGTGAAGTTCGGTCTCCGTCTGCTTCTTCCGGATCTGTAACTTGCGGCGTCGTCCGAATTCCGAAACTTGCACTTATATCTGAAAAGGTGTGGTGGGCGGCTATATAGGGTTTTGCCTTAGTCAAACCCCCGCTTCGGTGATTTCCACCTCCACGAATAGCCAAGTTGTATTGTAAAATGTATTGTGTGTGCAGACCTAGTGTGTGTGCAAGGTCCTTAAATGCAAGAAAGCAAACTAGAGCAACCTAGAAAGTAAACCCTAATTGCTTGTAAATGATAATGTAAATGCTCTAAATCAAGATGCAAAGTGATCTACAGCATGAGTACAAATGATGTAATGAAGCTTATGCAAAAGACATGAAAACAACATGAAATCATACCCAACCCCAAGGGAGGGGTACAAGCCAATCTTCAGTCGGTAATCCCCTATTGCTCTTCAATGTCTTCAAAGCCCTAAATGAATGAATGAAATTGATGAATTCTTGATGGATGGATGTTGAATGTTATTGTAGTCTTCGAAGATCTGCTTTTTCGCTGCATAGAAGGTCCTCGAAAGCCCAAAATTCGGATCCTTTCAAATGAAGAAAGAGAGCTCTTATATATGAAACCCTAGGTCTTAATTTCAACTTTTGGCCGACCTAGAGATTGAATATCCCGCCAATTTCTTGGGGTTAAGCTTTATTTTATGATTGGATCGTGCTCCTAAAATTTCGGGAAAAATGTCCAGGACCATGTGCACGCCGGGCGCCATGGTCCCGACAACTTTTCACCAAATTTTCAGGGCCATCGGATATGATGATTTTAGAGAGAATCCCGAAGTTACAGCTGATTTCGAGATGTTTTGACCCCCGAAATCAAGCCCCCAAGTTCAAAATAGGACCTAATTAGGGTTTTTGATTAAATGATGTATTGGAAGAATAAAATGAAAAGGCACACTTTAATGAAAGGGCCCAACTTTATGATGTGGGAGATGATAAAATAGGACCTTAGACCTAATTAATTTAATTAATTAAGCGCTAAGGGGAAATGCAATGCAAAATGCAAAATGCGCCAAGGCGGGTGCTAAACTAGGTGTGAAATTGTACAACCCTAGCAAGTGCGTACAATTTACGACGCTACAGCAACATGTAATGCAACAATTTTGGGTGCCACTTTGCAATTTTTAAGCATAAAATTTGATCTAATGCTTGCAAACGGAATTGCAAGCAATTTTACATTCACAATCTTGTTCATTCAACTTCACACTTTTCAATGTTACTTTTCAAATTCGAAATTTCATAATTCACACCCTTGCAATGATTTCACAATTTGAACCTCAAAATCCAACTTAAAAAAAATCCTACTCCCTCTAAGGTCGGAGACTTCGAAAATGATTGCCAAGCTAAACTAGACAAAACAAATGCTAAGCGAAAAGTGGGGTCCCCATTTGCAATGGGGTGTGCATTTTTGCAACACAACATAGCACCAATTTGAAAGAAATGTTCCTGAACATTTCAAAGCTAAAGACTTAGTCCACACCCGTAACCTTTGGATAATTCTTTCCAACCTATCAAGTGACTAGGAAGTATACTTAAAAGGGAAGAAAAAATCACAAATTGGATAAGGATACTTCGTCTTTGATTACCTATCTATGTGCAAATGTATTTATTCCATCTTAAAAGATTATTACGATTCCTAGAATTGATCGTGACGAGCTACGCGAGTAGTCCATACTTTTAAAAGCATGTTGGATATTGCCTCGCTGCTAGTCAGGCGTCCATAGCCCCGACAAGGTTTTCGCTATAATTCTCACGAACATTGCACCATTGCTAACTAGGCCCCCATAGCTTCGATGGAGTTATTCACAGGTTCCCAAAGCCAAATATTTTGATACTTATTTTCATTTCGTCATTTTTTCTTTCTTTTCTCTTTTGAATCTTTGATACTACTTTTCTTTTCTCACTTTTGCATTTTGGCAATGGGTTTGAGGATTACAATGGCACTGAAGTAGGATTTAAGATTTTTCATTAGCCATGACTTCCCCTAAGAAATCACAAGGATTTAGAGAAATTTAATTGTAAGATATAGTAATCAAAAGATATTGGTATGAAGACACAATAGATGATTTCCTTCTGAGTCAAGGACAAATCCTGACCAAATGATAAAGTTAGAGAAAAATAACCTTGGATTCTAAAGAACTTCAAAAATAACTATCCAGGAAATGAACCGGACTGTAGAACATATATGTACTACTGAGAGGGGGGGTGAATCAGTAGCACAAAACTTTAAACTTTCTTGACCACTTTAACCTTTTATCAATCATTTATCTAAAATTGAAAGATTTAAAAGATGCAACAATATGAACACATCACTCAAGATTTTACGTGGAAACCCAATGTGGGAAAACCACGGTGAGAAATGTCACTAGGATCTATTGTCCTAATCCAGCCTCATAATTGAAATGCTTTACAACTTTTAGGGCACCAACCCAAGGAATCACCAAATCCCTTCTCTATTGAGCACCAACTCAATCAACAAAGAGCACCAACTCTAATTCACAGCATTAAATTCCATGTTTAGTGACAAATACACAGATGCACTGTTACAATTCTGAAAAATCAATAAGTTTTTGGATGATCTGAAACTATGAGCAATAAAAACTGAGTTTTCTATCAAAAACCTCTAAATGTCTCTGTACATCTTTAAGTCTATATTCTGAGAATAACAATCAACACTTTTGTGTCTCTGCAAAACACACTCAGAGACAATCAACAGTCTGTATTTCTGCAATGCAACACATGAAATATGCTTGATGAATTTACACAATCGAGATGCCTCTGTTACAAAACAAATCTCCACCAGATAATGTTCTGACTCTGTATCAGGTCTGCCCTGAATATTAAATAGAAATCTGCAAGCAAAGAAGACTCTTTTCCAACACAGATAACCACCACTTTGACTGATATCAAATGATGTCAAAAAGACATATCAAAATCAGGTATTATAAAACAAGAATGTATACCATTCAATCTGAATTAGATGACAGATTCAATAGTCATGTTATTGACCACCCAGTCTGCAAAAAACCATCAGGTTCTTCAATAAAATAATGTAAACAGCATGAATTATTTTATACCTGAGTCAAATCTCTGCACTTTCTGTATGCATACTGAATCTATATTCTTTAATAATGAAGCATACTTCGATATTCCTCTTACTGCTGATTCAGAAAAATGTCTTTCATTATCACTGATTTATAAGCTTTGTACAGACCGAGAAATTATTTTCAGTTTCTATGATCTTCACAAGATTCTCCAGTCTTTTTTCAATGTCTCAACAAAAATCGTCTCAGATTTATGATCTGTATATAATCATATCATATTCTATCATCTTTTGTCTTAGAATACTTTATTTTTCCATACAACAATATCCAACCAATCTCTCTCCACCATTCTCCCAAATCGCTAAATATAATTGCCCAGAAATGATGGTTAGGAGTAAGTTATGTATGGGTGGAAGAACTACATGAGGTAGTTACAACTGCATTAAAAAACTGACTAGAACTTCTACTACGCTAAGTGCATATAGAAGTTTTATTGATATTAACTTGGCATTAATACACAAATTAGTTGCAACTTAGTTACAACTGTCTAAACCATCATCCCAATGATTTGCCAAGATATTATTAAATACCAAACACAAATACCACGAATTCAAACATTTTCAAAAACAATGTAAAGTTGAAAAAGCATACTGAACACAGATCTGTCTAAGACAAAATTCTTTACCCAGCGAGTAGGATCAGCAATATGATATCTTCGAAATGAATACGTGCAACACTGAGAAGACCATTTCTAAAAGGAAAGGAAGGTATAACATTCTGCACATGCCAATGGTATATATATAAGCACATTCTTCCTGTTCTGATTTATCATTGTCTTGTATGAATCTGATCTGGGTACATTATGACATCAATGACAAATCATGCCAACATGGACATGAAATTAAAATCTTGCCAGTGCATGCGAAAACAACACAACACCTTTCTCACAAACAAAGTTCCCACAAAGGAAACTAAAACTAAGAAACAACTAACACTAAAGCAAACTAAAATTAAGGAAAAAACTAAAACTACTCAAGCCAACTAACCCAAGGCTGATTGGCAACTAGGCGAAACAGTCTTCCTCAATAAACCTGGTTCCCTCGAACTAAGTAGGCCACCCCAAGTGATGGAATTGTCATAGTGGGATATTCTTGCCACTTGTGGGCCAAGGGACGTTCTATTATAGTTGGATGTGCCACACTCTTGGGCTTAGTTGGGCTGAAGATGTTGCCGGGCTCCATTTGCGGTTCTCCCTTTCCATAGATTATGGGAAAAGGAACTATTGATGCGTGATTTTTAAAGCTTAACAAGCTATTGCATGGTTTTTCTAAATAGGTTAAGAAGATTGTTATTATATATGCATTTATATTTGTTGTTGGATCCCTAACCCTAATAGAAATGAATAGTCTTATGAATTATATTGCAAATATTATCTAACATGGTTGTAGGACCTAAACCAAGATTTATTTTGATAACGACATTCTATTGATAAAGATAAAATTCTAATTATATTACATTCCTTATTTTAATTGAATTTGTGATTTTAGGGCAAGATCCAGGATCATCCTGAAATGGGACATTACACAAAGTCTCATTGATCCAATCTATACATAGTCTATATGGAAATATTAGAAACCTTAAAATTTACAAAACTTCTCCCAAACAATGATCAATTGCCAACTTACATCACCAAAAGATCCTTCCCCTCACACTATTTTCCTAGATATAGGTTTTATATTGAAATTGTCTTTTTTGTAATTGTTTCTTGAAGGAAGATAAAACAAATTTACATCATATAATATGTATTTGATTATGGGAAAAACAGGTTTTGAAGGGACCCCGAAACCCTTTACATAAGAACCTTAAAAGATAAGAGCATTAAGAAACAAGACGGGGCAGACTGCAAAAAAAACCAGTAAATTACTGAGCAAAAGCCAGCACAAAAGCCCAACACAACCAGCAACAACCAGCAAAAACAAAAAACAGAGAAATTACTTAATGTTTTTAAGGGCATTAGCCAGTTTCTCGCTAATCCCTTGCATTTCTTTGATATCATCCCTGAGAATTGGGATTTCCTTGGAGGAGGTCAAGGCAGCTTTTTTCATACTTGCCCTGGTCCTTTTGGCCGCACCTCCAGGAGCACTATCCACATTCCCAGCCTCAGTAGTAGCTTCATCAACATCTAGGTCCACAACAGGTTTGGTAGGGCTGGAGCCATCAAAGTATTTGGCAATTTCCTCCATATTCCTGGTCACAGAGTTGAGGATATCCGGAATCAGAATCAAGAAGTTCTTCATGGCTGCCTTTCCTTCCTACAGCTTGCTGATCTGAACTTCCAGCTTCTCAACTTTTTCGTCCATTACCTTTTTCCACTGCTCCTGGTTACTTTCACTTTTCTGTCCCTACTCTTCCTGCTAATTAGCAATTTTTTCCATTTTATTAATTCTTTCATATACCCACCTATCAAAACCCAGACCAGCATTAGACTGGTTCTTAAGCTTATCCAGGATAATCTCATCTCTAGCTCTATCCTTTTCCCTGCTCGTATCCTCCTTATCCTTGTTCTACTCAGTTTCCATTTCCCTTTCCTCCTGATTAATCTGGTTGTCTTGCTCCTCCATAGGCTGGTTGTTAAAATTACTAGTACTCGCGCTGTGGGTAGGGTTGTTCTGATCGGAATCTTCCTCTTCTCCTCCTTCCTCTTCCCCCACTTCCTCATCTTTCGAGCTCTCCTTCCCATCAGTATCATCAGTCTCCATATCACTTCCTTCTTTTCCCAAATCCTCAGGATCAGCCTCCGTATCCTTATGTTTATGACTCAAATCCGTGTCCGCAACTTTTTTCTCCACAGAGGCTTTTTTAGCCTTTTTACTCTGTTTTTGCTCATCCTTATTGGGCCCAGGGTCCTCACTTTTCCTCTTGCCTTTCCTCGGCGACATCGACAGCCTTTTGTTTTCTTGAATCGCCAAAATCTTACAATGCTCATAAATGAGCAAAATAAGGCCATAATGTAGCACAGGAGAAGAGGGGTTCTTATTGTGCTTGTTCAATGAGCGTGACAGGGACTTGAAAAGGTAATACGGAAGAGACACCCTTTTCTCATGCCTAAAGTGGTTTAGAAGCACAAAGTGATAGGTATGGACCCTAGTGAAACGGCCCTCCACAGTGATATACTCCATAATGGCATTAAGCACAAAACCCCAAATTTTTTTAATATTAGATGCATCATAATACCCCCCAGACGCTTTGCCTAATTTCGCTCTCCTTATCTTTGCGCGGAAAGAGCTTCACAGCATTATTGGAGACTTTCAGGTCCCTAAAGAAATTGAGGCTAGTATGGGGCATACCTGTGACCGTAGAGATGAGGTCCGTGTCCAGCTTGAATTTGACACCATGGATTTTGAAAGTACCATTTTTCCAGTTTTCAGTCACTCTGGTAACCGCCAAATTTTAATATGAATTTTGAATTTGACACCATGGATTTTGACATCATATAATATGTTAATATGAATATAAAGTATTTTTTTACTAACAATACTCTATTCTAGGAAAAAGACAAATTTTATGATGCAGGAGCATCCGGGTGAATGGGTAATCCACATCAACCAAAAACAAGAGAGATTTTAGTTTGAGTTTTGCAGTTTATTTCAGTTCTCAAATTTTGCTGTGCATGTATTTTGGAGTCTATGGATGGTTAAGGCAGAATTGTCCCGCATAAAAGTTCCGTTTGCCAGGCATTCATGATTTAATAAATGAACTAATTTATTTCTTTTCCAGCATGGAAATGTGTTAGAGGGTGTGGAGAAATGAATGGGCAATAAAACTTGAAAGCCAGTGCCATGCTTAAGTTGTTTTTGCTTTCAATAAAATGCAGATTTAAAAAAGAAACTAAATAAAATGTAAACCTGGAGGGTGAATAGCCAGGGTGTGAGGGGATTATGGAGAATTCAATGCAGGAAAGGAGGAGATAGTGTTGGGGAGAGAAAGTGGTAAGGGTGCACAGGGAAAGACAAGCAAAAAAAACAAAAACAGAAATGAAAGGCCTTTGTCTGGTGGTTGTGAGGAATTAGAGGGAAGTGTATGAAAAGAAAGAGAATTTTGGTGTGAATGTGAAAAAAATAAATAGAGGGGAAGTCAGGGAAATGAGCAGATATAGGCCTGGCAAACAATGAGCATTGAGAAGAGATCCAAACACATTCTGTATGTTGTATATGTCCAGCAAATTTATAAATTAAACTCATTATTTCATTGTGAGAAATTAATTCGTTTGTGTTGAAGAGGAATTTTGTTAGTGCTGCATAATTCATCAGTCTGGTAAGACTTTTGAATTTTGATCTACATCATTTGATATCTGAGCAGGTATCAATACTTGAAGTGTCCATAAACAAAGTTTTGAATTTTTTTTGTTGTGGGTAAAGAAGAGAGAGTGCAGATGTGCAACTGCAGAGAACTTGCATGAGATGGCACACAGAGGACATGGTTGCAGAGGTGGGGCACCAAGAGGTGTAGACCCAACACTTTTGGAGACGCTAAGAGGCATCATAGCGAGGTTGGATGGGATGGAGATGGCACAAAGGAGAGGAGTTTTGATGGTGGACATCAGTAATGACGAAGAAGAAGAAGAAGTAGAACCTGAAATTAACCTGGAAGATGAAGACGAAAATGCAGCAGAGAGTATTAAAGTATTTGATTATTATTTAATGGTCATGTAGTGTACTTTAGTTAACTTAGTTTCTATTTCTGTCTCTGTTTTACGATTGTTTCGTTTAGAAACATCGCCTTGTAATTGCCTATATGTAACTTCGTTTTCATTGATCTATGAAGCAATAACCATTTCATGGTATCGGAGTGGGTTAAGTTTTAGAATTTTTTCTTTAAATTTTTTTTTGTAAAAATCTTTCAAAAGGTTTTTAAGTTTTTATTTTCAATTTTTTTTAATAAAAAAAATCGCGATTCTTTTATGAGGATTTTCAAGCTATTTTTTTCTAAGAAAATCGAGTGTTTCTAAGAGTTTTTTCGTGGGTTTTTGAATCTAGAATTTCAATGGTTTTTTTCTTGCGGAAAGTCGCGAATGATCTTAGATTAAAATTTTGTCTTCTTTGATTAGAAAATCACAAGTTTTTTTTTTCTGTTTGTGGAGAATTTTCTAGTGCAGATTTTTTTGTGGCGTGTTTTCTTTGAAACAAGGGATCTCTTTCTTGTGACACTCGGCTCATTTGAGGGCTTCAGTTCGTGATTTTTTTTTTCATGCGTCACGATCTTTTCTTACTGTGCGCATTCTATCTTTTTGACCTGTCTTTCTTCGTGACTAAGGGTTCTTTCTTCACGTGCCCTCTTTCAGATTTCTATAACAACATTTTGTTTTTGTAGGTGTTTGTTCGTGGGTTTTTGCGAGCAACATTATTTTCCTCGACAAAGTTTCTGAGCTGGGTTTTTCGTGATTTCTTTGTTCCTATTCAGAACTTGCAAAATTGTGTGCGTAGGGTTTGAGGGCGTCAGGTCTTACAACTTCTGCTTCAGCTAGGGTTTTTGACTTAGCCTTTATCCTTTGGCAAATTTTTTACACAAATTTTTGGGTTGTGCAGAGCTGTGGCTAGGGTTTTTAGAGTTTTGGTGCCCTAGGGTTTCATCTTGATTCTTGAATATGCACATTTTTTTTGATTGATTTTTTGTACAAAAATTAGGTGGTTTTATTTTTGAATTGCTTGGGATTTGTGCCTTGGGATATGTGCTTGGATGTTCGTGCCAGTTGTTTGACAATTTTTTGACCAGCTAAATCACCTGTTTGTTGTAGTTGAGTAGTTCTAATACCTTGTTTTTTGTGCATCGGGAAGTGTGCAGGATGGCTTCTCTAACAAACATCATGTTGGAGAGCAATAAAAAATTCAATGATCGCAATTATAACATGTGGAAACATCGCATGTTAACCATCTTCGAATATTGGTGTCTTGATGAGGTCGTCCTGGGTACTACAACTCAACCTTTAGCAATAGGAAAAGATCAAGACAAATATGATGAGCGCAATCGGGAAGCAGTCATGCTCCTCAAATTATCCGTCATGGATGATCAGCTTCCTGAAGTCCCATCTGGTAAGACTACTCTGGAAATTTGGCAACATTTGAAGGACCTTCATGAAATGTTTGACAAAAGCCGAGCGTTCTTTTTGAAGAACATGTTTTCCATAATGATGGATGATATGATGTCTCTGCAAGAGCATCTTACGAAGATCAAGTATATACGTGATCAGTTGGAGGCTATTGGTCACAAAATGGAGAAAGAAGACATGGTGGTGATCATGCTCAAGAGTTTACCTCGATCCTATGAGCATTTTATTGAGATGCTCAATATTACTTCCACTAGTGTTGATCTCAAATTTCTTGCCTCTGCAAGAAGCTTCTGCAGCAAGATAGATGGAAACTACAGTTTGGCAACAACAACACATCCTCCATTGAACATGCATTCACTGCCAAAGCCTCGAATAAGGACAAAGGCCAAAAGGAAATCCTTCCAGTAGAAAGGACAAGGTAGACCTCAGGAACACTCCAAGAAGAATATTCAATGCAACTCACAAGTTTGGTCATATATAGAAAGATTGCAAGAAACAGTTGGCATCTGAGCAATCTAAACAGGGAGGGTCTCAGTTGAAGGCCCATGTTGCAAAGCACACTGAGCAGAAGGAGTTTGCTTTTTACACTTTTATGGCCAAATGAATAGCAGACCATGTGAAATCATTTGCTTGGTACATTGACTCTGGCGCTTCTCATCATTTCACCAATAGATGGGATTGGTTCTCAGATTACATGGCTTTCAATTATTCTGTGATTTTTGGAGGAGGAGAAGAGTATACTATTGTCGGCAAGGGCAACGTTTAGATTCAATCTGGAGGGAGAAAATTGTAATTTCTCAATGTACACTATGGAATTGAATCTTCTCTCAGTCATTCAGATTATGTGCCATTGTCCGAAGTTGGATGTCATCTTCAGTGCACACAAGTGCAACATTGTTGACAAGGAGACTTGCACTATAGTTGCTGTTGGCCTTGAGGATCATGGTCTTTACAGACTCGTTGACATTGGTGATTCTCAGGAGCATGCCATGGCAGCAAAGAGTTCTTCCATCAACACACTTTGGCATTAGCAGTACGGGCACTTGAATCTTAATTATCTCTCTCAATTGGCTCAGGAGGGGCTGGTTGCTGGATTACCTAAGATACAATCACAAAGTCATGGGTTTTGCGGAGCTTGTCAGGTAGGAAAGAAGCATTAGACTCCTTTCTTAGATGGCGACACTTGGAGAGCCTCAAAGGTCTTGTAGCTTGTCCATGCAGATGCCCGTGGACTGATGAACACTACATCAATCACTGGCACTAGGAATTTTTTGTTATTTATCGAGGACTTTGTTTACCCTTTGGGTGAACAGTTTAGAACATACAGATAGAACACTATGTAGAATAATAATGCTATAGATATCAGATAAAACATAACAGATGCTATTCCATTCATAATCATGTGCGTTTGTACAAGTTACCTTCCAAGGTATATAAAGGTACCAAGGGGGTGCGAGGGCCAACCGTCGCACCCGTAACTACCATCCCTCGGTTACCAAACTAACAAAGACAAATACAACTTAATTAACTAGTTTTATTCTCGTACAATATTGCCGCCAACATCATCCCCCCCAAAAAAGAAAGGTCGTCTCCAGACGACTTACAACGAAATGGGGAATACATTGCTACTACAAAACCCAAAATCAAAAACCAAGGGGGTGCAGAGGGTGTCCCTGATGAAGAAGGTGCCGTGGTGGTGTAGTGGTGGAAGCCAATCGCCCACGCAACTCGTACACCTGCTCAATCCTCCTCTCCAGATCCCTTTCTGCCACCATCTGCCTCTCCATTGCAGTCTTAACCATATAGGTTGCCTCCAACACCTCCTTATCCTTCTTGTCCATGCTCTTCAGTGCACTGACCAATCGAGTCTCTAACCGAGCTCTGGATGCCCTTGCCTCTTCCAGCTGCATAACCAAGGTAGACTTATCTGCTACCTGAATGTCCATTGTTGTTCGAGTTTGTGCCACGGTAGCCTCAACCTCTCGAAACATGGCAGTCAGCTCCTCTCGAGCCATCGCTGTTGCTGCGCGCAAGGCCTCAACTGTGGATGCCATATGCTGTGTCCTTTGTAGCTCAAGATAGCCTTCGCGGAAGGCCTGCTCCACCTCTCTCAACAAGGACTGCATCCGGGTCTCGCCAACCCCCTCAGTGAGGCGCCAAGCCTCCAGCATCCCCAGGTTCTCCGTCTTAGGCCACCCGACAGACTCAAAACACCTCACAAACTCTTCTCTACATCCGGTGCAGGCAAAAGTCAACAACCTCTCCATCCGCTCAACCATGGCGGCATCCTCCCGGAGTCTCGCAGAGGTGACAAGCCGCTTTGCTCCTAGAGTCATCTTGGCAATGAACTGCTCAAACTCTCCCGCACCCTGCTGCACTCCCACAGGCACCCCCTCCTCTCTGTAAGGACTGGTTACTACATCCGCTAGGGGTGAAGCAACCCTCTGCAGCGCACTACTATTGGGAGAACTCCCTTCCTCGAAATCAATGATATCCAGAGAATGCATCTCCTTGCCTGGAGATAGAGTGGCCTCCCCTACAAGTGCCACGGGTGTGAGCTGGTAGTGACTCAACTAGGCACTGAGGTCATCCTGGAGAGCGCCTGCTTCCATCATTACCTCCTGCATATACCTGGCACACCCGGCACATCTTGCTCCATGGAAGCCCCCGCACTCGCCAAGATACCCAACCCATCCTGGTGAGCTGAGGCCACCCTAGAGTCGATCCCTGCTGTGGTCTCGACTCTCGGTGGTGTTATAGCAATCGTTGCTCGAGGCTGCCCAAAGCTAGGTATTGGCACCGTGGTGACTACGCTGATTGTCCCGAATGACCGTGGCACCGCCAACTGACAAGTCTCCGATAAGCGTGCTGGTGTAAACTGGACCCGAGCATAGTGCGATGCTAGAACAGTACTGGCTGGTGCAAACCCTTCTGTGCCTATCGATTCCATTACCTCCTCTTCAGGCAACTAGTCACCCCCTCTACTTGCCAACCGAAAACTCCTTCCGCTCACTTGGGAGGTGTCGGCGGATTCCTCCCTGCCGCTATTAGCATCAGCATCCTCCTTGTTTGCATCAGACTCTTCTGTGTCGGACTCTGCGTCTGACATGGCGGGCTTCTTCCTTTTAGTCCCCAGACGTGCCTTCGCGCCATGTGCCAAGACATCCAAATGCGACCAGTAGAATATAGGCGGCTGGTCTGGTGCAACACGACCTTGTGGCTCCAATGGCTGTGAGCTTGGGGTGATCTGCGTGCGGACTGCATCGAGAAATAACCCAATGGCGTGATGTGGCATGTAAAATTTCTTCTACTGGAGGGTCATGAATTCGTCCATCCTATCCGCTAGCAGTGATGCCCAATCATACACCACTCCATTGTGCATCCCATTCATCAACACAATTTGTGCGATAGCTATATTAGACGCATGGCTGGCGCTTGTAAGGCGACTCTTTACTATGGACAACAAGCATCGCCATACTCCCTTCGCCAAAAATGTTTTCTTGACCCCCCTACTCTTACCGACGCTTTTGAGGCTATCTTTTTTTGCCTGTGTGAGGTTATCCCGCAACATCAACTGTAGCAAGGTGACACGGTTTTCGAGCGTGATTTTCTGCGAAGTCTCGATTTTTTTTCCTTTCAACCCAAGTATGCCAAACACCCTGCTGAACTCGCTTGCCGTGAAAGAAACAATTATCCGTTGGTGCTGATAGTCAAATACAAACTGGTGGCGGTGTCTATCATAGGTGCCAATCATGGCACGCAAAATTACCTCAAAATATTTTATGCAAAAAACTGGCATTTGGATAACCCAATGTACCTGTGCCTGGCGAAGATTTTTCTTTATTGGGTCGTCGTGAGGTGTCTTCGCCCACCAATTCCTGCAGTCTATTCCATTAAGATCCTCAAACATAATATTGTCTGCTGTTACCTCTTCCTTGTCCTTTGTCGACTGGGTTTTTGGATGATGCTTCCTGCTTTTGTGAGTGCTGCTCATCTCGAGGCTGCCTGCAATACGCACACCAGATGGCAAAACTCGCTTGCCTGTGTTTGCACTTGATTCTGAAGTTCTTTGCCCTCCCTGTAACTTGTCTTCCAACGACTGCAACCGTTTTCTCCAATCCGCCTTATTCCTGTTTGTGTCCATTGATCCCCGATTAATTTCCTAAATCTTTTTTTATAGCTTTAACTTTCTTGCACCTGCCACTTTCTCCTTCCAACTGCTAGCATTTCCCTTTCAGCTCTTGCCGTATTGTGTATGGCTGACGGTGTTCGTGGTACAGTGTACGGCCTGCGGGTGTACGGTGTACGACGTGCAATGGCGATTGCCGACTCTCCGTCCTCCGTGATTTTTTTTTCCTTACTTACGTTTGGCGGGGTTTGCAATTTAATTTTGGCGGGGTCTACAATTTAATTTTGGTGGGGTCTGCAATTTAATTTTGTTTTTCTCCTTCCTTATGTTTGGCGGGGTCTGCTCGTACATGAGTTGGAACGGAGTTTGGCCGGTGGTCACCTTGTAGGTTGTGCGGTAGGCCCACAAGACCGAAGGTAATTTTTCTTCCCAGTCTTCTCCCTCGACATTGCACGACTTGTAGATTACGCCCACGAGAATCTTGTTGGTAGCCTCGGCCTGCCCATTGGCTCGCGGGTAATAGGGGCTAGACAGTGAATGGAAAATCTTAAATTCCGTAGTGAGGAGTTTAATAACATGGTTCACAAAATGTCCACCCTGGTCACTCGTCAACTTCATAGGGATCCCATACTGTGTAATAATTTGCTCATAGATGAATCTTGCTGTACTTACGGCCGAGTTGTCAGGTAGGGCCCTCGCATCAACCCACTTGGTTAAATATTCCGTGGCTACCACAATGTAGCGACACCTCCTAGCGCGGCTCACCTTGAGTGGCCCAATAAAATCCAGTCCCCAGCGCTCGAATAGTTCTTGGGCATGCGAAGGGTTGAGGGGCATGAAATCCCTTTTCAACGGCCTCCCCGCTCTCTGACAGGTATCACAATCTACTACCCATTCTCTTGCATCATTATACAATGTGGGCCACCAGAGGCCTGCTAGCAATACCTTCCTTGCCGTAGTGTCCGGTCCCATATGGCCTCCCGCGGGCCCCTCATGTGCCTCCCTCATGATGCTTGGCACCTCTTCCTCCATCACACACCGACGCAACACCTCGTCGGGCCCCATTTTATACAATAAACCATTAATCAGCTGGAACGTGCGGCTTCTCAACACAAGTTTTCTTCGTTCTCCCGGTGGCATGCCTTGGGGGAATATGGAGGTGGAGAGATATTCCCCGATGGCAGTATACCATGGTGGTAGTACTGCGATCTTGAATAGGTGGGCATCTGGAAAGTCGTCATTTACCCCCTCTGGGCGGCTCTCTGGACCTGATCCGGGACAATTGGTCAGTAATGACATGGCTTTTGCCTGGCCGTACAATTATTGTGAACGTGAACTCCTGAAGTAGTAGTAGCCACCTGCTTATCTTGCCTTGGATGGTGGGTTTGTTTACCAGGTACATCAAGGCCTGATGGTCCACATAGAAGGTGAAGGGTGTTGCCAGCAAGTAGTGTCGAAATTTATGTATGACATAGACCATTCCGAGGGCCTCCCTCTCGGTGGTACTGTAGTTCTTCTCGACTTTCGACATCAACCAACTCGCAAAATAGATGGGGTGATCCAACTCGTGTGCTCCTTCCTGAGCCAGCGTAGCCCCAGTGGCATAGTTGGAGGCGTCCACGTGTACGTGGAATTCTCGATCCCAGTTTGGATAGGCCAGAATGGGTGCTGCCACCAGTCTCGTCTTGAGTTCTTGAATGCTGCCCCTTGTGCCAATTCCCATATGTATGGTTCGCCCTTTCTAGTTAGTTTGTTGAGTGGAAATGAAAGTTGGGCAAAGTTCTTGATGAACTTCCGGTAATATCCAATGTGTCCCAAAAAGGACTTGACTCCTGTCACATCAATGGGCGACTCCATTTCCACAATTACCCGTACCTTATTCGGGTCAGTTTTCAATCTAGCTTTACAAACGATATGGCCCAGCAACTCCCCTTGTGGTACCATAAATCGACATTTCCGTGGATTTAAGGCGAGCCCGACCCTTCGACATCGCTCCATGCACTCTCTCAGCACCACCAAGTGAGTGTCTTCGCTATTGAAAATCGACCAGTCATCCAAAAAGGCTTTAAAATTTCTCACCGACATCTTGTCAAAGATGTGAAGGACTATCCTCTGGAAGGTTGCGGGAGCATTGCACAACCCGAATGGCATCCGGTTGTACGCATAGACTCCATCTTCCACCACAAAGGTGATCTTCAGCTTGTCCTCCTCAGCTATCGAGATCTAGTTGTATCTTGAGAAGCTGTCGAGAATTGAGTACATTTCATGGCCAGCCACCTCCTTTAGGATACTGTCTGTGAAGGGTATGGGAAACGGGTCCTTGATGGTGACCGTGTTGAGGCACCGAAAATCCACGCAAATGCGGATCTGGTTGGCCTCCTTCTTGAGTGAGATCACAATCAGCGAGACCCACTCACTTGTCTCCACCCGAAATATGATGCCGGCCTCCAACATTCGTTTGATCTCTTCGTTCACTTTGGCAGCATAGTTTTTATTCATTCGGTACAGCCTCTTCCGTACCGGTTGGGCTCTCGGGACCAGTGGTATCTGATGGACACACATTTCTGGCAGGACCCCCTTCAGATCCTTGTAGGACCACGCAAATATGTCCTTGTATTCCAAGAAGATTTTGAATGCTGCAGCCTTTAGCACCGGGCTCCAATCGTCGCCTACCCAGATATTTCGAGGATTGGCAGTGTCTCCCAAGTTTGTCTCCTTCATGGTGGGGTCTTCGTACTGCATTGGCCTATGCTTTGAAAATTTGTACGTCAGAACATCATTTACTTTGGCGTCTCCCTCCTTGTACTCCGTGTATTCTGGCGGAAACTCCTCCTTCTCGCCTCGCTCGTCTTCAATCTGTAGCATGTGGCAAGCAGGGTGAAATACTTCATAGTCTTCCATTTGCCAGTGGAAGAGTCCATTCAATGAGGAAGTGTCATCTTCTGAACATCCACCAAGTTCAAGCACTCCTTCCTCGTTTGGTTCCCTCTCGTCTTTACCTTCATAGGAGTCCCACTTCCATCTGTTTGAATCCTCCGAATCTGAGTCAGATGACGCAAGTTCCTCGCTGACAACCTGGGTCCTCAGATCAATGGTGTACTTCTGCCCCCCTTTCTCCATGGAAAGAGTGTTCTTCTTCCAGTCGTGGTTCACCTTGGCTGTAACCAACCACCCTCTCCCTAAGATGGCGTCGTACCCCTTCTGCTTGAGTGGGATTACCACAAAATCTAGTAGGAAGGGTTGTGTGTCGATTGTCACCAGTTGGGCCATCAGGGTGTCGAGTGGTTTGATGCTGTGCTGGTCTGCACCTACCAAGTTGAACGTGGGTGGCCATAGTGTTGGCTTCCTGAGCTTCTTCCACGTATCCTTTGGCAGTACATTCACCCCCGAACTTCCATCCACGATGGTGTCTTTGAGGGTAGCCCCGAGAATTCCCATCTCTACTACAGCAAGATGCCGACCACTACTTAAGGCCAACAACATTGGGTCGGCCGAGGGGCTAATTGGAACTTCCGCCCGTGCCGCACGAGAAGGTGTCTGCGCAGTGGTTTGTATGGAACTAAAAATGGCGGTTCTCAACTGTGGCTTCCGTATGGGATGATGTACTCACCACCTCGTTGTTCCGTCGTTTGGCTGTCATCTCACGCTCATTATTGGCTTTTGCCTCTCGTAATCTTTCCTTCTCCGTACGGGGGTCCGGATAAGTGGCCATTTTGGTCTTAGCGCGGGTGATTGCCAGTACTTCTTTCTCACTAGTCTTCTCAATGTTGAGGAGGTTAACCCCTGGCTTGGGGCAATTTGTCTCATTGTGGTCTCCAGGACCACACCATCTGCACAAGTGTTGTGATGCCTCCTCTTTCTAGCAGTCCCGCACAAAGTGTCCCCACTGGTTGCATGCCCGACACTGAATCAACAGCCGTCCCTTGGCATCATACTGCATTCGACTCCGATTATTGCTATTATTATTGTTGCCTCTTCCTCCCCTTCGGTTACCTCTGTAACCGCCAGATGATGTCGTGGTGTTGGCTTGGGGCTGCGATGTGCCTGCTGTCGCTGATGGCTGCTCTTGGGTGAAGAGCACTTGGTTCCTGCGTGTCTTCATGTTGTAGGGACATTCTTTGGTAGAATGTCCCAACACTTGGCAAATATCGCAGAAGGCCTTTTTTGGACAAGAGCCTTTTGTGTGACCTTCCTCCTTACATTCTGCGCACCATACTTCCTCATTTTTGCTAGTGCTTCCCTTCATGCTCTTGAATTCCTTCATCATGCGATGAATATGTTTTTGAAGGGCTTGCACCTTTTTACTCGACCCCTCGTCGCTGCTACTTCTGTCGGAGGAGTCCTCCTCTTCAGAGGATCTGTCTTTCTTTTTCCTGGATGTCTTCCCTTCACTCTCCAGGTCCATTGCTCGGTTATAGGCATCGTCGTAGGATGTGGGGGGTGCAATTTTCATTTTTCTTCTGAGCGATGATTTTAGGCCTTGCACGAACCATCTTTTCTTTAACCCATCTCCGAGCTGATTATCCATTCTCCCCAACAATTCCTTGAGGCGTCGGCTATATGCGCGGATGGTCTCACTTTTCCCTTGCTTGGTGCTTAGGATTTTTGCTACAATTTCATTATCATCTCTGAGGAGTCGAAACTCCTTTTCGAAGGCTTTGTGCAATGCATCCCAAGTTGTCAGTTGGGTTTTGTCAGCATCCGAGTACAAATCGATGGCTACTCCTCATAGGGTGGCGGGAAATTGCACCACCCATTCGGCCCTATCGACCATGCCATTGGCCGACCAGATTGTCTCACATGTACGACAGTGCCGTATAGGGTCTTCTTTCCCATCTCTGGTGAACTTCGGTAATTTTTGCCGATTCGCCATTACGTTTCTTGGCGGCGGCCCAGTCTGCCCTCCGGAAGTTGAATTTAACCCTCCAGGAACTCCTCCTCCTGACACTTGTCCTCCCGAAGGTACTCTGCCGAGATTTTGTCCGTTGGGTCCCACCAAGTTGCTCTGACTACCAGGGTTTGATGAGCTTGTCCCGAACAAATTGCTTCTACTACCGTGACCTTGTGTCCTCCTGACACCTTCGGTCGCACCGGTATCCTCGGCCTCTTTGTCCTCGGTCTTTGTCTCGTCTTCTCTCCTGGTCTCAGCACCTTTGTATGGTGTGTACGGCTCTATCGTACTCCCATCACCGATCTCCTCCAATGTTAGGGAAAGGTCCCCCAAACGTTTTCTGGTGGTTTCTATTAGTGTGGAAACCTGGCCCTCGCCAGAGCCATTGCTGCCATTTCCGCCGCTTCCTTCCTCGGTAATCCTCTTAAATCTTCTTCTTCGTTCTACTTGTTGCTCAAGAATTAATGCTCGTTGGGCCGCTTCAGAGTCCCCAATGTATTCCTTCTTATTTTTGTCTTTATTTAGTAGATTGGGCATTAATTCTAAATTTTCTTTATGCAATAGAACAAGGCATCATATTGAAAAGAACACTTTTATTAATTCATCCCTGGTATACAATGTATGTCACTACAGTGGGGGTGTTCTTTTTTTATTCTTCTCCGCCCGTACACATTCACGGATTATTCATCCCTCGGTCGGTTTCATTGCGCTCCTCTTGGCGCTCGTGAAACTCCCGTAGGATTTGCTGGCATCGGTTCTCCTGATAGGTCTCTTCCCCGCGGCTTTGGAGAGCCAAAAATGCCTGTGCCAGAAGGCTGGGCAAATTGCTCATCAACCGATTTACCGCCAAGCTTACACCAAGCGCACTCCACACAGCGTCCTCTGGAACATCCTCGGTGATGGCTTCCCTTCGTACGTGTGTTTCAATCGCCACCTGGAGGATGCAGGAAAAATCGTTCGTGAGTGCTAGTTCTCCTTAGAATAGTTCTTCAGGTTCTTCGTCCGGGTTACTGCTCATCCCTTCGGCCAATGGTTGTCCCATTATCCGTGTGCCATGTAGTATACTCCCGTGCTTCGGATAAATTTCGGCAACGGCGCTAGATGTTTACCCTCTGGGTGAACAGTTTAGAACATACAGATAGAACACTCAATGCAGAATAATAATGCCATAGATATCAGATAAAACATTAGAGATGCTATTCCATTCATAATCATGTGTGTTCGTAGAAGTTACCTTCCAAGGTATATAAAGCTATCGAGGGGGTGCGAGGGCCAACCGTCGCACCCGTAAATACCATCCCTCGGTTACCGAACTAACAAAGACAAATACAACTTAATTAACTAGTTTTATTCTCGTACAATATTGCCGCCAACAGACTTCAGTAGAAAAATGTGGGTGTTTTTTCTTAAAAACAAATCAAAAGTGTTTCCTAAACTTCAAAAGTTTAAGGCCTTAGTTGAAAAAGAGTTAGGGTGTCCCATCAAAACTCTTACGGCAGATAATGGGGGGGAATTTTGTTCTACTGATTTCTTCAACTTTTGTGCACACCATGGCATTAAGTGCCAACTTACCACACCCTACACTCCTCAGTAAAACAGTGTTGTTGAGCGAAGAAACTGCACAATAATTGAAATGGTTCAGTCTATGTTGGAACATAGGAATGTTCCTAAAAAACTTTGGGCTGAAGTAGTCTATACTGCAATTTATCTTCTGAACCAGTCTCCCACACAGGCCGTGTTATGACGTTTTCACACATCGCCCCATTGCAAATGAGGACCCCCAATTTTTTTTGCTTTCTAGGCTAGTTGCAGAGTCTTTGCTAATCACCTTTTCTTTTAAGAAGTGTAGTTGGTCAAGAGCTAATCAAGTCAAGGCTTTTTCTCTTTAGGATGAAGCCAAGCACAACACTTCCTTTGCCCTTTTCAACCCGCCTCTCCTAGCATTGCCAGTGGGTGCCCAAGCTCGATCACCCCCACCCCCATTTCCATCTCCTCTCATTTCCATTTACTTCCATCTTTTCATTCTCCCATTTCACCTTCTCCCATTCTCCATCCGTCCTACATTTCATATTTTCCATTCCATCTTCTATCCCTTCCCTCATTTCACCTCTTCCATTTCCCTTTCCTACCCTTCCCTATCTTCACCTATCATTACTATCTCACCTATATCTTCTATCTCTTCATTCCCCAAAACCTCCCACTTTCTAACTTCCCTTCCCTCCATCCTTATACCTTCTATCCCTCGCCTACCTTCCTTCCATCTCACCCCACTTCATATCTATCTTCCACTTCTTAATACCTCTCATAACTACCACTCCCTACATCCTCTAACGTCATCTCATATTCTTTACCCCCTATATTTCCTTAACGCACCCTTCTAGTACTTTGATCCTATCCTAATTCACTTTCCTTTCTACCCTCACTAACCCCAACCCCATCTTAGCCTACCTATCCGAACCCACCTTTCTTGCTATCCTTCATACCCCGGTCCTATCCTAGCCTACCCCCTTTTTACCCCTTTTAATCCCTTATGCCTCCCAATCACCCGACACCTTCTCCTTACCACTTCCCCTACCTCACTTCCCTTCACCGGCACCTATACCTTCCACTTCCTACCTTCATACCTTCCCCTTATACCTCCCAACTTCCTATCCTTTATCGTAGCACTCTTAACCCACATCCACTCTTAACCCACATCCACATCCCACATAGCTTCCACCTCATCACCTTTGACTCCCCCTTTATCACCATAGCATGTTTGGGGTCCACGATCTTAAAATTTGGAGATTTAAAAGTTTGTTTTTAAGGTAGTGCGATTTTCTTTTGACTTCTCCACCACCGTCAACCATGCTGGCCCCACCAAAACCTTACGGAGGAGAGAAAATAAAATTTTCTAAGGCACTTCACCACCAGCCAGATCAGCTCTCTTTGACCATTCTAAAATATGAACCAAGCACTATGATTTGCTTTGCTTGCGAATTAAGGATAATGCGATTGGCCATTCTAAGGCACACATCACTATCTCTTTTGATCGTTTCAAACAGCGATCTAAGACAAGCATTTCCAGCTGGCAAACACAAGTTTTTTGACCTGTCCCTTGCTTAGTTGAATGTGCGATATGAGGAAATACATGTCCCTTCCTTTGTAAAATCAACACCTTAAGAGAGATTACAACCTGTCCATTGGCAAGATAAATGAATGCATTTAGGAGGACAACTTGTCCTTGTTCAAAGCTAAATCAGCGCTTTAAGAAAATACACCCGTCCTTGGGCAATGAGCAAATACGACATAAGAAGTTTGAGAGCTCCCTTGACAAAGATAGGACTCAGCTATTGGCATGTGATTTGATTTAATGCGATTTGCAATAGGCTTCCACCATTTAATGACTAAAACAATCATTTAAAATTTGAATTAAGGATTCGAGGCAGCCTAAGAGTCTTATTGCAAACATTAAATAAGTCGGCTTTGTGATGAGTTAGCATGTCCATTCAATTGCCTATAAAGATATGTTTGATCATTGCTTTTGATCAAACCAAAATCGGTTTTGCACAAGTCTTATTGCAGATCACAGCAATTCCTTCTATGCTACAGTAAAGTCACCCTCAAGCAAGGCAGTTTTAATCAAGGAGCGATCTGAATTGATCATCTTTCAGAGTGACTTAGTCTTCGAAGACTGCGATTTTAAGCTGAATGATTTGAGCTTTTGGTTATTGCTTGAAGACGAATTCATTCATCATTGACAGCGATTTCCAAGCTAGAAAGGAAGAATCAAATCATTGAGGAACCGAAATTGATCATTTGTCACAGCGAATTTGTCTCCAAGGAGTCTGATTTTAATTCTGATCAAGTATTTCTGGGATCATCGCTGCCAACCACAGCGAATTCAATTGGATTGAGGGGCGATTTTGACTGGACCTGAGGCATAGATATTCAAGACATCAAGCCTAATCATTACCTACAGCAGGTGAACTTTTGAATCAGCGAATTCTGGAAGCAAAATTATCAAATTCACATCAGTAAATTCGAGAAGCATCAGCAATTGACATCAAGAGTGCATTGATATAAAGGGACAATTTCATCAAAGGGGTGATCTAATTGAAGTTACCAGTCTGTTTTGGAAGTAATTTGCAGATTTGAGACAGGATAATTTAATCATTTTTAAAGAAAATCAGACCGCTTACAGTGAGGTATCAGATGAAAGAGAGTTGTAAAATCAGCATATATCAAGTGTGTTTGATAGTTTTTGTTTGTTTTCAAGGTGACTAAGGAAGAGGACTTCATGATCAACACAGGGAATGCTTCAATGCCAGCAACATGGGGAGTTCAACATATCCAAGGCTGCAAGTAACATCAAGGCATGGAAATTCAAAGAATCATCCCGTCCTTTGACCAAGGACGTTTTGTCCTTTGACTTAGAGCGTTTAACTTTACACAATTGCATGATCAAGCCTTCCTAGGCTAGAACCTTCTCGTCCTTTGACCAAAGCTACCCGTCCTAGGCTAGAACCATCTTGTCCTTTGACCAAAGCTACCCGTCCAAGGCAAGGACAAGGTCTGTCCAAGGCAAGGACAAGGTTCGTCCAAGGCAATGTTAGGGTCCGTCTTGGGTCTGATGCAAGCAATCAGCATGAGGAAATAATGGAAAGGCAACATCAAGGCAAAGGGTAGCAATCAACATCAAGCATTCAAGGATGGAAATTTTCACAATCTTGAGTTTCCTCTAGAAATCCAAGAATCATTGTCAGTATAGTCAGACGAATGCTCAAGAATGCAAGTGATCAAGACAAGAGATAGTTTCAAAAGACTTAATCAAAGTTAGAGGATCAATTTTAGCAAAGTCATCATCACATCAAGCGCTTGAAAATGTTGAGTATCAAGAGATATGCCTCATTCATTTACAACTTGTGATGAGTTACAAAGATCCAACAAGCTGAAGTGGTGCCCAGTCATCATATAATTTCAAGAGAAGGTGTCTAGATTGAATGAACCTGACTCATCCTACAAAGAAGATAACTATCACATGTGGGCACAAAGTTCGATGTACCTATTGTCATCATTTATTGGTTGAATTTTCAAAGGACATGTGTCCCATCAAATTTAATTGTCATTGGTCGAGCATTAAATGCTTTGCAATAGGTTTCTATCTTTCGATCGTGGCCATTGATTGTGAATCAATCTGAGCCACTGAATTGTAATGAGAGCACCATGTAAGGCTCCACCTCTTCATTTGTAAAAGTTAATAGTGAATAGAGAGTTAGTAGTTAGATAGCAAATAATTAGAGTAGAGTAGGAAGAGAAGGCAAAGATTGTTGCCAAGACATTGTTGCAAAAAGCATGTAAACTTCATTGAAGATGTAGTGAGTTCTATGTGTTGATTCGACAATTTGCTTGGTCTCTACTTCTCATTCAATTTCCATGTTGTTTAGATGAATGGAAGAACTTTGTGTATGATCAATGGTGAAATTTGTATATCCATACTACCAACACCTTGCCGATGGTAAAGTGCCCTACGTAGTTAACTGGATTAATCTTAGCCAAAGCTTAATTTCAATTATCGCTTCTTCATTGATATGCATCAACTTGATGGTGTCTATGGTTGTGATGATTTGGAAATCATAAAGCTATCCTTAGAAGATTGCACTAGCCTCGTGGAGATGTTCGTTGTATGTCGAAGCAAAGCTTAGTTGAATTTCACCAAAGATTGTCCTTTGCTCTTACATTCTTAGAGTCAGAATAGCCTTCTAAACTCTTACCCCCCTTTTTTTTTTAAATCAAGTGAAATCACACGTTTTAGCGATATTCGAGCTTTCAAGCATTCAACGTAAGTCCACCTTGTGATTCCAGCAATATCACATCATATACAACCGAGTCTGTCCAAGAGCACGTCAAGACCCGACATTCGAGAACCTTGGAGTCGTTCCACTTGATCACGCAGCTTAGCATTTGGGAGTCTTTGTTTAAGAGAGGATAAAATACTTAGTATTTTATTTTGTGTTGCATAGTGCATATAGACACCATCAATAGGCCGTTAAGAAGATGACCCTAGGAGAAGCTTGGTCTAGGAGGAAGCCCAAAATCAGCCCCTTAAAATTTTTTGGCTCTATTGCTTATGTTTGGATACTAGAGGCCAAGAGATCAAAATTGGATTCCAAGAGCTTGTTTGTGATGGTGGGAAAAGACCATTGGTACATTTTTGTGATGATGAACTTGTTGAGGGGAGATATTCTAGAAGAAGAGGAAAAAGAACATAGTGAATTTTGCTCTCATGGCAAATATTTAGGGTATTTATGAGCCTCATACTTATTCCAAAGCACAAGGAAATCCTAAATGGGAGAAGGCTATGGAAGCTGAACATCATAGTCTTGTCAAGAATAAACCATGGGTTTTGTCAGATCTTCTACCTAGGAAGAAAGCCATTGGTTGCAAATGGGTCTATAAAGTCAAGTATAAGGCTGATGGAACTCTTGATAAGTACAAGGCTCGATTGGTGGCTAAAAGGTTCTCACAAATAGAGGGCATCGACTATGAGGATACATTTGCTCTCACAACTAAGACGAGCACCATCCGGCTTGTTCTAGCCATCACAACACAATTTGGTTGGAATGTACATCAAATGGACGTCAAGAGTGCCTTCCTCAATGGTGAATGGAGGAAGAGGTCTACATGACGCAGCCTCAAGGTTGCTGATAAAGAACAATGGGTATGCAGATTGGTGAAAGTACTCAATGGCCTCAAACAGGCTCCTTGGGCTTGGTACATAAAAATTGATCAGTATTTGGTTGGACAAGGCTTTCAGAGGAGTCCTTTCGATCTCAATTTGTATGTCAAAAATACTTGTAGTGAGATCCTTCTTGTCATCTATGTCAATGATCTGATCATTATTGGTAGTGCGACACACTAGATTGAGTAGATCAAACAAAATTTGTGCCAATCCTTTGATATGACAGACTTGGGACTTCTGCATTACTGTCTCGGTGTAGAGGTTTGGCAAACTAGTGGTAGTATCTTTATTTCTTAGTTGAAGTATGCCAGGAGTTTGCTAGATAAGTTCAAGATGAATGATTGCAAACCTTCATCTACACCTATGGAGAAAGGGCTGAAACTATCAGCCAAATTAGATTCACTTGTGGTGAATGAATTAACTTTCAGGCAACTAGTTGGCAGCCTTATCTACCTTACGACCATTAGACTTGATCTTAGTTATGTTGTGAGCTACATATCTCGCTTCATGACAACCCCTAAGGCAAAACATTTGGTTGCAACGAAGCGTGTACTAAGATATGTGAAGGGTACACCTGACTTTAGCATTTTGTACAATAGAAGCAAAGATCCTTGGCTGAATGGTTTTACAGACTCAAAATTGGGTAGGTTCTGTTGATGATAGGAAGTCTACTTCTAGGTGTGGCTTTAGTCTGGGCATGGGTGTAGTCACATGGACTAGTAAGAAACAATAGGTGGTAGCTCTTTCCTCGACTAAAGTTGAATATTGGGGAACTATCAAAGCAACATGTGAGGCAATTTGGTTTCGAAGGATGCTTTTTGACATGCAAATGTCTCAAGCAGGTCCTCACTTGTCCTATGACAATCAAGGGGTGTTGAAACTTGCCAAGAATCTAGTCTTCCACGAGTGCACCAAACATGTTGAGCTTAATTGTCACTTCATTCAACAACTTGTAGAAGATGGATCTGTTCAGTTGTAGTATGTTCCAACTGAGGATCAGGTTGTAGACATCTTCACCAAGTCTCTGAGCTCGGACAAGTTTGTAAAATTTAGGGGGCAACTTGGTGTAGTTGATAGGATGGCCATTATTTACTGCTATAGCTGATAAATTAACTATAGGAAATAATAATACAAATGATAATGCAGACCAGACACAACAGTAAAATATATCTTTATTCGCACATGAAATTATTATAGAGAAGAAGACATGAGATGGTTGGCGAAGTATTACAATTAATCCGACTATACCATACTACCTTCCTTGGCAGTACACAACATATTTAAAGGACTCAATAGTTGCTGAGAGGAACACAATCGTCAACCAATGGACACATAACTACCCGAGAGTGACAACCCACTTACTACAAATAATTATTACATTGGTAGATAACAAATATTATCAAATATAACAATAGGCATTTTATGCCGACTACATCATCCCCCCCAAAAGAAAAAAGTTGTCTTCCAGATGACAAGTAAACATCAAGTAATATTCATAAAGATTAATGACAGTCAATGACTTGGATTGGATGACTCCAACTTGTAGTGTACTTGCCAAATCAAATGGGGGTTTGGGGGCTACTTCCCCAATAGGGGGCTGGGCGCTCCATGTCGTGATACAGGGTTGGGTTGAGGGGCAGTGCCCTCGTCGCCAACACCAAATTTAAACCTTCAAAACTACACGAAACTCCACGACGTGCATCAATTTTTTGATTTTCTAAGACACGAAAAGCAATATTGATGAAGCCAAAAAATGGAGATTTGGCAATGTTTAACCAACATATGATGTCAAATTTCTGATCAAGTTGCACTCTCCACTCTAGAATTGATGGTTGTACTAAAAGTTGCCATATAGAACTTGCATAAGATTGCCATATCAATCCAACCACTTGTTGTTGTCATATTGAATAACCAAGAAGCTGTACAATGCAAATGAGACAATGTACAAATTGCTCTTGAAGATGCCGTATGATATGCCATGAACCAAGAAGATGTACGTTACCAAGCCATGAGTTAGGAAGATGTACCCGTAAGGTGTAGAGGAGCTTTTCTATGACCCATACCTGTACGGTAGAATAAGGTTGTCATATGTCCAAGCAGTGTCATACGGTGAACTAGAATTATCAACACCACCGTACGTCTTGAAGAGGACAATGATGTTGTACATGCTAAATGGAAATGAGACGTCGTACGAGATAAGAAAGTGGATGTCGTACGAGAGACTGCCGTATGTGGTAGATGCTAGGTTGTATATGGTGGGTCATTTGCCGTATGAGTTTATGTTTCCATACGAGGTAGAGCTACCAGAGTTGCTGTACAAGTTGTATAAAATGATGCCGTACCTGAAAAATGTGCCAAGTGGTATGAGCATGAAATGTCATGCCACAATCGGAGGTTGATGTCGTACATTGTTGAAGAAGCCGTACAAGAGTGCCAAGTTATTGCTGTACGAAAGTAGCAAGAAATTGTTGTTCAGATGTAATGAAATTCTACCATATGGGAATAGATGAAAATTGTCGTACAATATAAAAACAAGGATGTCGTACAGATAGAAAACAAGGGCATCATACGAATGTGGTGGCAAGTTATTGTACGAGAGTGATGGCAAGTTGTCGTGTGTTGTGCCAAGGGCATCGTATGAATTTTGTCGTGAAGTTTGGATGGAGCCCCGTCGTATGGTGTGCCAAGAAGGTTGACGTTGTACACTCCCAAGTTTCCGTCACTGTACAAGTGTTGAGTGTCGTACTGGTTCAATACTTCCAATTATTATTGGCCAACTCCATGTTTTGCCTTCTTAATTTTTTAATTTTCTTCAATTCCTTTGTCTTTTCCCTCCCATTTCCCATCTTTGTACTGTCAGATGTATCGTCCATAACTTTACACGCTTTTGGTTTCTCTTCAAGATTTGTAGCTTCAAGAAAATTACATTTTGGTGGAAATACCTCGTTTTCCTCCATTTGCTAGTGGAATAGTCCATGTAGGGAACTAGTTTCATCCTCTAAACAATCTGCCAATTCCAATACCCTTTCGTCATTCTATTCCATCCTCTTCCTTCATTTGTACTCCACTCTCCGTCTTTGGACTCTGAGTTTGAAGATGCCAATTCTTCACTCACCACTTGAGTCCTTAGGTCGATGACGTACTTCCTTCTCCAACTCTCGCTGGAGAGTGTGTTACGCTTCCAATTGTGATTTGCCTTCAAAGTGATTAACTGCTCTCTCTCGAGGAGAGCCTCGTATGCCTTCTTCTCTAATGGGATGAGGAAATCTAGGAAGAAGGGCAGTGTGCCAATTGTTACCTTCTGTGGCATCAAAATCCCCAATGGATTAATGCCATGTTGTTCGACACCCACACGTTGGTGGCTAGAGTGCAGGTTTTCCAAGGCTCATCCAAGTATCCTCTGGTATTACATTGACTCCTGAGCCTCCATCGACAATGGTTTTTGTTAATTTCATTCCCATATTTCCATCTCCATGATGGTTGGCTTCCTACCAATGCTGACCGTCAACAACATCTGGTCACTTGCCTCCTCTTCACATGGAGGTTTCTCTACTGGTTTCTCTTGTGGCATGTTCTATTCGTGATGGTTGGAGTTGTCATCACCGACCGTGTTGGTAATTTCCATTCACAATTGCGGCATAGTTTGAAGAAGTTCTATCACCTTGATGGGTACGATTGTCTGTAACACTTGCCAAACTATGTTCTTCTCTTACTCCTATCTCAATGACATACTTGCAGTTCTGTTGGAGGTTATTCGTACCTTCGCTAGCACTTGTTCTACTTCTGCTTTGGCTTCTTGGAGTGGTTGCTTCATAAATGGGTCATCGCCTTCTTCGTTTGTGCTCTCGTGATTACTAGAACTGCCTTGTCTTGTTCCTCCACATCCAACATATTAATACCTTTTTGCTTCGGATAGTTGCTGTTTTCATGGTCAACTGGTCCACACCATTTCACAATAATTGTATGTTGTTTTTCTTATTCTGGCAGTCTCTCCCAAAATGTTCCCATTCGCTACATTGTCTGCACTATATGATAGGACATTCTTTGGAGTCGTACTATATTTGATTTCGCCGTTATTGGTTTTGATAACTGCTTGGCAAAACATTCTGTGGTTTCGATGGGGTGGACTCTCCGTGTGAAGAGTACTTGTGTACTTCTAGTCTTCAAATTGTATGGGCACTCCTTGATTGAATGACCCAACACTTGGCAAATCTCACAAACCATATTTCTAGAACAATTACCTTTCATGTGCCCCACAATTTTGCACTCTGTACACCATAGTTCATTACATTCTTTATTGGTTCCTTTCTCAGCCTTCAATTCTTTCATCATTCTCAACATATCCCGTTGAAGGGCCTGTACAGTTTTGGATTCTTCATCACTGCTACCTTTGGTGCTCTCGTCATCGTTGGTCTTTCTCTTCCATCGGGAGGATGTTTTGTTTTCACTCTCTATGTCCATTGCTCGATTGTAAGCATTGTCGTACAATGATGGAGGCATTACTTTCATCTTCTTGCGTAGTGAGGGTATCAATTCCTTAGTGAACCACCTTTTCTTCAACCTATTAGTTGGCTAGTTCTCCATCTTGTTCAATAGTTCTTTGAGCCTATGATTGTATGCCCGTGTGTTGTTGTTCTTCCCTTGTCTGGTGTTGTAAATTTTTGGAACAATCTCATTGTCATCTCTCAACAGTTTAAATTCTTCTTGAAATGCCTTCTCTAGTTTAGTCCATCTTGCCTTATGCTTAGCCTCTAGGCCTGTATACCATTCAATGGTAATTCCCCATAGGGTGGCGAGAAATGCCTTCAACCAGTAAGCCTGGTCATCCTAACCATTCACCTCCCAAATTGTTATACAAGTCTTGCAATGGGGTATGGGATCCTCCGATTTGTCCCTTGTGGATTTCAGGAGTTTTTGCTTCTCTTGGGTGTTCAACATTGTTTTCACTCGAAAGGTATTGTGAGTATTCAACTAGTTTGTACCGTCTTGCTCTTGTCCGTGTTCCCGTACCTCTCTTGCACTCTTGGCCACGTGTGAGCTCTCTAAATGTCCACCTTTTGCGTCTCCTACACCTTGGTCACCTTCGTTGTTTCTATGCTCTCTCCTCCACAGAGTCTTCAGCTTAGGCCCCTTATTCTCAATTCCTTGGCAAGGGACAAGTTCCCAATACGGTGCAAATTGGTTTTTTGCTTGCTTACTCCCTTGTGTGCCAGACTTGGGGTGGATTGTTCCAACTGCTACGTCTTGTGCTTTCCCTACACTCTTGGCCACATGCGTGTCCTTTACACATCCACCTCTAGTGTCCCAACACTTCGGGTACATCCAGGCTTTGACTCGTTCCTGTGCTCCCTTTGTTGGAGTGTTGGCAGTTCAAATCCTCCAATTCTTGGCTCTCCAGAGATGGATAGTTGATGAAATACATCTGTGAGTTCAAGATTTCCCTCTTCGTACTCGTTTGATGTTGGCCATACAGACGGTTGTCCGACTAGAATTTCCTCAATTTTTTCTAGTAATCTTGTTCTTCGTTCTATTGTTCTACAATCTTTAAAGATTGCCTGATCACTTGGTCTTGATCACCCTATGGCCTCTTCTCGTATTTATTGGGATCTAAGGCCATGAATCGCGCAAAGCTGACCAGATTTTTTTTATGGCAACGACGCTAAATTATTTACTACTATATCTGATAAATTAAGTACAAGAAATAATAGCACAAATGATAATGCATATCAGACACAACAGTAAAATGTATCTTTATTCGCACGTGAAATTATTATAGAGAAGAAGACTTGAGATGGTCGGCCAAGGATTACAATTAATTCGACTATACCATGCTACCTTCCTTGGCGCTACAAAACATATTTAAAGGACCCGATAGTTGTCGAGAGGAACACAATTGTCAACCAACGAACACATAACTACCCGAGAGTGACAACCCACTTACTACAAATAATTAATACCAAATATTATCAAATTTAACAATAGGCATTTTATGCCGACCACAACCATTAAAGGAGGGTATTTATTTATTAATTAATGGTCATTTAGTGTATTTTAGTTAACTTAGGTAGTTTCCATTTTTGTCTCTATTTTACAATTGTTTTGTTTGGAAACATTGTCTTGTAATTGCCTATATGTAACTTCGTTTTCATAAATCTATCAAGCAATTACCATTTCAGAGTAGATTTTTGAAGGCAATGGCAAAAATAAGTAGCAAACCCCAATTTGATTTTCCTAATTATAAGAAATTTGAATCCAGAAGAATTGATGGATGGGATATCAGAGATGGAGAAGTATTTTGACTATGAGTCGATTAAAGACTCAAAAAGAGTGAAGTTTGTGTGCACAAAATTGAAGGGACATGTGTCTTTATGGTGGGATCATGTGCAAACTGATAGGCATCGTAGAGGCAAAGACAAAACCAAATCTTGGGAGAGAATGGTTACAAAAAGTTGAAGGCAAAATTTATGTCTATAGATTACCAAATCAATTTGTTCGAAAGGTTGCAAAATTTGAAACAAAGAGAGAAGAGCGTGCATGAGTGCATCGAGAAGTTTTATAAATTGAACATTCGAGCAAGGCATGTGGAAGATGATATGGAGTAGTGTCAAGATATGTGAATGGGCTGCACAATTCAATTCAAGATGAGATACACATGATACAAATAACTAGCGTGGAAGATGCATATCAATATGCGTTAAAGGCGGAAGAGAAGATTAAAAGGAGACAACAAAACAACTCCTGAGGTAGGGGTAGATTTTCATGTGGAAGAAGACAGTTTCATAGTGGTGAAGGTTATCAAAATAAGCAAGAGTAAGCAAGCACGTTTCATGCAAGCACGCTAGAATGCATGGGAAGAAAATCTAAGCAAGCAAGTGACCATGTCGATCTAGGTGTGGCAGACCTAGGGCACTTTCAAGTTAGTTAGCAAGTAGAAGTAAGAATTGTACACAACATTAAGTAAGTTAGCCTTGTATTTCCTTGGTTAAAGGTGATAGCTCGTAATAGACAGCACTAGTTTGTATTATGGATGACATCAAGATGAAAGTTGAAGTAATATCATATCAAGGAAAATTGTCTTATCTATAAGATTTCATGATTTTCTAGACGATAGCTTCATGAAGCGTTAGCTTGAGGGATTGATGTTGATGAGAAGGATAGTTTGATATATGGAAAGTACATTAAAAAAAACAAGCGATCAATTATGATATCCAAGGCACATCATATACTTCTCCAATCGACTATTCATGTGTTCAAGACTTGAGTCAAGTTGACTAAGCCATATGAGACATCAAGATCCTTATATTAAACAACGATATACTTAACCAAGATCATCAACAACATTCCATTTCCATAATCGCCAATCAAGAGGAATCAAATATAAAAAAAAGCATATTGCATTAAGCAATCCATATACTAGTGTCTTATTAAGAGCAATTGATTACATGGAGCAAGTATAGTATAGTTATAACAAACAACAATCATTGTATAAAGCCTCCATGAGCAAATTGTTATTTTGAGCATGAAGTAACAAGTAAAACAAACATTAATGGCATCATTATTGCTGCCCAAAGGGGAAGTACATCAAATACTGTTAACTTATCCTTAGTACTGATTAGTTATCCACATAAGGTGTGATAACATTGAAAGTCAAATATTCAATTGCCAAGCGGTGCGATTTTTTAAGGATTATGAAGAGCTGCAACCGTTCATATTCACATCCCTTCGTAACATATTAAAGAGAAAACCTTCATTCCGTCAAATCATAGAATCATTCTTATTTACTTCTTTTATCTATATTTGGATTGCTCCCTTGGAGCAGTTGCTTTATTGGCATAAAATCAGTGGCATACATTTAAGGCTATCAATGAGGAACAACACCATACATTGTAGACTTCTATGGCCAAATCAGAAACAGCAATTACCTTGTCGCTATAAGTGATATTGAAGACCTTTGCATATTTATAAAGTCTAGATCAGAAACAGCAAGTTATATCATCACTATAAGCGATATAAAGCAGACTTAAGCATATTTCATATTGCCATATCAGGAATGGCTATAAGCAATATTGAAAAGACTTACAACATATCTCACATTGATATATCAGAAACAACGACAAGCATTTGGAAGGAGACTTACAACACGATTCACAATGGTATATCAAAAATAGCAGAGTTAACTCCATAAGTGTGGATCAACAAGAGATTATTATTGCATAATCCCCAGTCTATATCACAAATGAACTAAGTAGATGGATTCATAAGGATTGCAAGATTGATCTTACACCTTCCCAAGGATCATGCATTATGGATGACATGGTGGGGATTGAATCTAGGGATCATAATTCAGACTATGTGATGAGGCTTAGAGATAAGGATGTCGATCAAATTCTTCTTTACCTCATGAGGAGTACATGGCATCCACCAGCAAATCAATGGTTATAAATGAGATGAATAGTACCTCTAATGCAAGTGAATCAGAAGTTACTTCGTGTGTCCAATCTAATCACTTTGAAGATAAACAAAGAAATATGACATTGGAAGGTAAGATACCATAAATAGCAAGCAAGGACATGTCAGCAATTAGATGTCATGAAATCCTACAAATAACAAATCAAAGTGTAGTGATTAGACAATTCAAAGAACCAAAAGACAAAGGAAGAGATGATGAATTGGACAACGTAGATGAGAGCTATACTTGAAACATTGTCTAGAGAAATCAGGTAATAAAGGTTGGGAAAAGATAGGTTTGACATTGGAAGCAAGGATAACATTCGGCTTATGAATAATCCTTTGTTTGAGAGTGAAGCTTATGTATCCTACAGTAAGTCGCTTTTTGAATTGAATGATGATGACAAAGGAAGAGATGATGAATTGGACAACGTAGATGAGAGCTATACTTGAAACATTGTTTGGAGAAATCAGGTAATAAAGGTTGGAAAAAAGATAGGTTTGGCATTGGAAGCAAGGATAACTTTTGTCTTATGATTAATCCTTTGTTTGAGATTGAAGCTTATGTATCCTACAGGAAGCCGCTTTTTGAATTGAATGAAGAAGCTATTTTGGAATTATATAAAATTTAAGATGAACACAAAGCTTAGGACCCCGATGCAACTCCTATCAGTGAAGTGTGGAAACATGCTTGGAGTGGTAAGACCAACCCTAGCAATGCTATCACTAAACATTCTCCAATCAAATTACAAGAGATTACATTTCAGGTCAGATTAATGAAGAGGATTCCTTCCTTTGATCAAAGATCAAATGATGATTGTTGGAGTTTGGTAGAAAGGCGAAGCAACACTTCCAGTAGATGTCTTACACAAAATAGTTTTTACTACCATTGTTTTCCGATAAAGATGACATCAATTGCTGGTAAAATTGCTATTGAACCATCTCTTTACAAAGGATCCTACATGTACAATTCAGATTTTCATCTGCATCAGGGTCAATGATTCTTACCAACACTACAGGTCAGTCGTAATTACAATAAGTTGGAGCAAATTTCTACATGGGAAACATAAATTTTGGACGTGATTTTTCCCTAGGTTGCTGGTTTGGGTTCGGGCACCAGTTCGGGTTCGAAGAACCGGTACGCCGGTACGACAAAATTTTGAAAAGGGGTTTGGGTTCGTTAGTACAAAAACATGTAAATTATATATATACATGCAGCCTATAAGCATGAATTAAGATTAGCATGCCACATAGCATCATATAAACAACAAAACCAACATAAACTTGTAATCATAGCATCATGGTCATACCATAACAGCATCATATACATCAAGTTTAATATCAAAATGATAAAATATTCAAGTATCATTGTTTCAACTTTCAACAATTTAAAGTTTGATCATCAAATGGATTCTCTAATTCGTCATCCTCATTCTCCTCCTCCTCATCATTGACATTGACATTAGATAAATCAATGCCAATGCCAATGACACTTGCACTTGCACTTTAAGTTTGCTCGCTATCCGAGTCATCAAATGCAACAAGCTGAGAAGTGAATTTATCCAAATCAGTATGTTTTGGCTCCATATCCCACATCTTCGTTTCCCCTTGCTTGAAGTCATGTTGCTTGTGTGAAATGAGCCAAGTTAATGTTTTAAAACTCACTTTTAGGGTCATTTTAATTTTTTATGTGGTGGAATTAAAAAAAATTTAAATTTTGCAAAAAAAAAATCCATTTTTGGGCTGTCAGACCCTTGGGTTCGACTTGGGTCCTCTTGGGTTCGCCCTGGTTCGAACCAAGCCTGTGAACCATGAACCTTGTCCGAACCACAGGCGAACTGGACCCGAACCAGGACCGTACCGGACTAGTACCAAGGGTCTAGGGGGCCAAACCCGGTAACTCAGATTTTTCCTATTGAAAACCCTGACACAAGCCTCACTTCGCAGCAAATTTGGATGACGCTAATAAGGTAAATTCCAAAAATTCTGCATTTATCTTTTGTGTGTTTCCTATCTGAAATTTCTATGATTTTCCATGCTTACGAATTTAGCCCTTAATATTTTTCAGTGAACCATAGAATTATTAAAGTAAGCATAAGGTTGTATTAAGTTTATATTAATTATATAATATAATTTTTTCATTTTCCATACTTATATTATGAATTTTAATATTTTTCTTCAAACTTTAAAAATAATTAATTTCTGCATAGTAGTATCAACTATTAAGTTTATAATATTTATAATTTGTTCATTGTTTTAATTTTTAAATTATTGTGATTAAAATATTAATTATTAAAAATTTAGATATATAAAATTCAAATATAATTTTAATATTTTATTATTGAACGTTTTAAAAATTAGGAACTTATATTAAATATTATGTATATAAATTTATTCATTTTCCATACTCATATAACTAATTTAATATTAATTATTATGTATATAAATTTATTCATTTTCCGCACTCATATTATGAATTTTAATATTTCTTCGAACTTTAAAAATAATCAATTTTTGCATAATGGTATTAACTATTAAATTTATAATATCTATAATTTATCTGTTGTTTTAAGTTTTTAACTATCACGACTAAAATATATTCATATGTTAATTATTAAAAAAATTAAATATATAGAATTCAAATAATGTTTTTAATATTTTATTATTGAAAATTTTGAAATTCGTATGTATCAAACAATTAAATTTCATAGAAAACACTAACTTATGATTTTTAAACTCATTTGATACATTTTGTAATGGAATTTTGCGAAAAAAAAAAGTTTTTATAAGAAATTTAGTACTTTAAGTTGCTGAGTCAAAAAATTTGGGCTTGCCGAGTACTCTCCGAGTCCAAGTATGCGATCTATGACTACAAGTATTAAGACAAGTGGCATCACCATTTGCATGCTTAATTACTAACATAGAAATTATTAGCCCAGCCTTTCCTGTCTATGGCTTATCGATTCAAATTCCTCCTCAATTTGTTATTTTTTTATGATATTATTTACTTGATAAAGTTGTCATAAATTTTGCGCGCTGTCTTTGATGATTAGTGATTTACTAACTGCAAGACTAATACATTGCACACTTTTAAATAAACTGTTTATGCCTTTATCTTTGATTCCTCTCTACCAGCTATCCAGTGTTTATTGCAACCATAGAAGAATAAGTGATGAAGGAAAAAGGAAGATTTTTATGATGTGCTTGAGAAATTCGTGGAATTACAGGCTTGAAGTAGCATTCACATAGAGTATCTGAGAGTTCGTTAGGAAGAGATTACTTTATTATGATTGCTTGTAACCTTCATTGGAGACAACATATATTTATATAATATAAAAAGTATTATTTGAAAATAATAAAGTGGGAAACTAAAGGTCTGTTCTGGTTTGCATTTTTTTGTCTTTGTTTTTTAGTTTTAATCATGTCCTTTAGGGTGGGGTAACCTTGTTTGAAATGTTCATCTATTTGAATATTTATGCTTGATGTGTTGATAGTCTAAGTGTGTGGCTTTGGATCAGTTGTTTTTGACACCAGAAAATTTCACAATGCAGGTTGACTTGATTGGGAAGGAAGATAATTTACCATGGTATTTTGCAATCACTTCTTTGAAATCAATAATATCTGTTTTGTAGAGTTTCTTCGTAATAATTAAAGTGCTTATTCTGTTTTCTTTAAAAATATTAATACATTTTTATTAAATTGTTTTAGCAAGGATGATACTACAGAATTTGTCATACAGGTCATAGCAGAGCATGGCAACGAGTCCTTTAGAAATGACATGTAAGGCATTTACCTTGCTGTTGGACCTCTGTTTTTTACAAAAGATAAGTGGTATTTTAGATGAATTTTAAATATTAGAGTTTTAGTTAGCAGTTTGAGCAAGCTCTAATCTTTTATAAGACCTTGTGTTTTGCTGGCAGGGATGTAAATATAGTTGAGCAGTCAACATCAAAAGCAGAGGAGAGAGATTGCATAACAGATTTGTCAGATCTTAATGAGCAGGTGGAAGGTACAGGGGGGGAATGTGAATTTGAGATGCAAAGCTGTGATTTATTGGAAACAAGATCAAATTTTTGCTTGGGAAGTGTTGTTGGAACTTCAGAAATTTCTAAATGTATTAACGGGTCCCTAAATGCTTCAATAGATAAAATTTTGATGAAGGTTTTAGAAGACACTGGAAATTTGAAATTAGTTTTCGTAGAGAACATCGTTGCATTGTCTCCCACTGCTGTTAGAACTGCATGCTATGCAGCATTAGAGAGCATTTTCTGGAGTCTGAATTCTGGTACTTTGGAGGAAAATGTATTGTCATCAATGAATTGCTTTCTTGAGGAGAAAAGCATGGACCCATATGCAATAAAATTTATTAAATCAGTTGGTATGCCTTTATCTTGTGGAGAAGATGTATCCGCTGTATCTGTCAGACATCCCAATATAGTTCCAATCTTGGGCTTACTTAAGAGTACTGAATATATGTATCTTGTACATCCAAAAGCTCCATTTACTCTAGAAAATATTTTACATTTCAGCCCAGGGGCACTCAAAACTGATTGGCATCTCCGATTTCTTACATATCAAATTCTCTCAGCATTGGCTTACAGTCACAAGCAAGGAATTGCTCACAGAGGTCTGAGTCCTTCAAACATACTGCTGACAGATACATACTGGTGCTGGCTCAGTGGATTTGGAGAGCACTCTATACAAAATGTACAAGAAAGCTCTAACAAGACTAATTCATCAATAGTCCTTGGCCATAAGAGAAATATTTGCACAGATTTTTGTTCTTGTCGGGCACTTCTTATGGAATTGAAGCTGTCGTCACTCATGGATTGGGAATCCGATTTTAAGAGATGGTGGGAAGGAGAGTTAAGTAACTACGAGTACCTCCTTGCTTTGAATCGATTGGCTGGGAGAAGATGGGGTGACCGAACATTTCATACTGTAATGCCTTGGGTTATAGATTTCAGTGTAAGGCCTGATGTGAACACCAATGCTGGTTGGAGGGACCTGAAGAAGAGTAAGTGGCATTTAGCAAAGGGAGATGAACAACTAGATTTTACCTATGCAAGCTCTGAAATACCACACCACGTTTCAGATGAGTGTCTCTCTGAGCTTGCTGTCTGTAGCTATAAAGCAAGAAGGCTGCCTTTGTGTGTTTTACGGCGAACTGTGCGTTCGGTCTATGAACCAAATGAGTATCCTGCAAGCATGCAACGATTATACCAGTGGACTCCTGATGAATGTATTCCCGAGTTCTATGCTGATCCTCGGGTTTTCTATTCCATTCACGAAGGAATGAGCGATCTTGTAATACCATCATGGGCAGCCACGCCTGAAGAGTTTATTTCATTACATCGTGAAGCTTTAGAAAGTGATCGGGTATCTATGAATCTGCATCATTGGATTGACTTGACATTTGGTTATAAGCTAAGTGGTGAGGCTTCTGTTGTAGCAAAGAATGTAACTTTGTCAACCTCTACACCAACTGTACCAAGGTCAATGGGACGACGTCAACTGTTTTCCAGGCCTCATCCCATGCGCAAATGTTCTTCAAGAAGACTGCAAAGTTCATGGAAGGATCCACCAGAATTTCGAAATGAAGGCAAATTACTGGAATGTACAAATGAAAGTGCATCCAAAATGGTTAGGCAAAGTGTTTCCCAGACTAGAAATATATGCAGCAACAACAATTTTTTTTCTCAAGTGGACAATCTTTCTGTGTCATCATCTTTGGAAGAGCTGGAGGAGTTAGCTTTGTTCATTGAATCTTCAAGGCATTTGACTCCATGTTATAATCCTATCTTAGCAGCTAATTCTAATGGTAGTTTGAATTTCCACAGCTTGCTAGGACAAAAGTTGGAGAAAGGGCCTACAAAATCCTTGCCCAGCACCATTTCAAATCCACCTTATGGAGAATATAGCAAGTTCATTGATTGTTTAGAAGCTGAAGAAGATGGAAGAGAGAGGACCTTTCAAGACTTTTTACTTTGGCAGAATAAGGCTTCTCAATCAATATCACCCTCAGAAACTTTGGCTAATGATATCTTTGCAGTGGGGTGTATCATTGCTGAGTTACATTTGCACAGACCACTATTTGACCCAGTCTCTTTGGCTGCATACATAAAGGATGGCATACTACCGGGACTGCTCAAAAAACTTCCTCCATATCTGCAATCCCTAATTGAATCAGCAATCCATTTAGATTGGAGAAGGTAACTAAACTTTTTTCCATGTCACTCATTTTATTCTTATATATTAACAAGAAGAGTAATTGAGATCTCAATTTTAATTTTTATCTACTAATGCTAAGGTGGCGGGTGTGGAGTCTCTTTTTTGAAATACATATGCTTGCTGGCTCTGGTCATAGTTTTTAGTGACTTTATGACCGACTTACTTGGTTGAAAGTCTTATCTTTTGACAGTTGAGAAGGAAGTAAATTTTTCCATCTGAAACTTGATGATGTGATAATTCACATTATAATTCTGCATGGCATTTCTTATCTTCATAGCTTTAAGAATTTTGTTTTGGGCTCATGCAATTTGCTTTGTGGTGTTTACAACTGTACAAAAATAGAATAGAGTTGTAACGATCAAATTGTCATCTTTGACTGGAGATTGTGTAATTTTGATTGAGGAGCTTTCCACGATGTAAATAATCAAGTTTAGAATTTTAAACTTAATTGAGGCTTGCTCATAATGACAAATTTAATATGTTTAACAGTATTCATTGTGAGCAATTATATCTTTCCCTTTTCAAGCGATTACAGAAGTTTGTATTTTTGGATGTTTACCTTCTTACAAGTTTTTGATATCTAACGTAAATTTATTACAGTTCTGCCCACCTGAACCAGCCGGTTAGATATTGATATCAGCAAATTATGGACATAATCGATTCTTGTCTGAATGACTATGGATGCAATTATAGTAGAGAATATATTGAATAAATGCCTCAAATAATCTAATGTTTAACAGATAGGAATTGCCTTGAAGAAAAGAAGGGGGAGTTGGTAACTCTCTTCTGATTCTTTGTAATAGGGCCTTTCATTTTAAAGGCACTCGAAGAGGAGGGTGTGTAATCCATTACTGGTTTCAACAAATTTGTTGTTCAAGACAACTGAACAAGTTGTTTCCTGGATAATTCGAAATCCTTTTTGCACATGAATTCAGAGGTTGAACCTCTAAATGAGCTTGATCCAGCTATTGAGTGGACAAGGTTTTGGAAATGAGGCATTGCATGCTCATTTTAAGGTTAGGTAGTGGAAATTGTAGCTTGGACCAACATTTATAAATGCAACAATTCCTGGACTTTCAGCAAATGCGGTATCTGCCCTCTATAGACCATCCTTAGAAAACCAAAGTGTGATGCAAAAGGGGGGTTTGCCAATATAGATAGGGGGCCCTTTGTTTGGTATTTTCTCTCTAGGCCTAGGGCCTTGCTTGGATCTGGGTCTATGTTCATTGTTTGGATGGTTTAATCGTTCTATTTTGCAAGGACAAGTAGACACTCAAGTGGCTAGGAGCATTCTTGGGAATTTGAATGCTCTTTTTGGTCTAAATTGCAAGTTACAACTTGACATTTAAGTCATTAGGAGCACTCCAAGAACACCCATTGTATTTTGTCATGTTTTCGTGTTGGCATTTTGACATCAAGTGGCTTGGGTGCATGCCTAGGGGTGGATTGCACCTTTTCTTCTAATTTCACTTTGGCATTTGCCTCTAAGGGTGCATGTTAACTTACTTAAGTGATTCACACTCTAATTTGTTGTTAGCACTGAAAAGTGCACACACTTTTCTCACTTAAGTGATTTTCATCACAAAAAAGACATTTCCCTCGTTGGCACATGCTTGGGAACTTGGATGTTGTTTACTACTATATGTGATAAATTAAATACAAGAAATAATAATACAGATAACAATGCATACCGGATATAGTAGTAAAATATATCTTTATTCGCACATGAAATTATTACAGAGAAGAAGACGAGAGATGGTCGGCAAAGGATTACAATTGATCCAACTCTATCCTATTACCTTCCTTGACATACACAATATATTTAAGGGACTCGATGGTTGCCAAGAGGAACACAACCGTCAACCAACTAACGTTTATAACTACCCGAGAGTGACAACCCACTTAATACAAAGTCAAACAATTAATATATTGGTAGATAACCAATATTATCGAACATAACAATAGGCATTGTGCATTGACTACATCATCCTCCCCAAAAGAAAAAGTCTTCTTCCAGGCAACAATTATAGATCAAGTAATATTTAGAAAGACTAAAAACAAGAGTGTACACTGTAGACAATGACTTGGACTGGACAACCCCAACTTGTAGTGTACCTACCAAATTAAATGGGGGTTTGGGGGCAATGCCCCCAGCGAGGTCAATGGGCAACTCCCCTATTGGGGTCAAGGGGCAGCAATTGTGAAGCTAGAAAATAGCAATTTCATGTCACTATTTTGATCAAGTTATGCTCCACACTTCACAAAAGATGGCCATACTAGAATTTGTCATATGGGGCTTGCTTAATATTGTCGTACCAATCCTACCACTTGCTTTTGCCATACATGATAAATGAGAAGTCGTATGGTGCAAGTGAAACAACGTACGAAGTGCTCTTGAAGATGCTGTACTGTATGCCACAAACCTTGTACGTTGCCAAACCCTTGAACCAAGAAGATGCCACCCAGAGTGTTGTCCTTACGGATTCTGGTTGATGTAGTCTATGATGCCATACAAAAATATCTAACCAAAGAAGTCATATGTAGTGAGATCTTATCCGTACGTGGTGTGACAAGTTTTGATGCCGTACATAGTTGCTTCCTTGCCATACGTGGGAGATGCTGAGGGGAAGCCGTACGGTTTGACAAGAAAGTTGTAATTGGTTATTTTGCCGTACACAAGGCTCTGGACACTAATATGCCGTACGGAATGGATAGGACTTATGTACCATATGGGTTGAGGACTTGGATGTTGTACTTGGTGAAGGGACTCCCAATGCCGTATCAAAACCTTGTAGAGTAATACCGAACCCACACATGTCAATTGCTTACCAAGCCGTACAACGAAAAGTTGAGAGGTTTGTACGCTAAAGTGTAAATGATGTATGTGGCGAAGGAACCACCACACGGGAGTAACAACCAAGTGTTGTACGACACTACTTCGTACCAAAGGAGAAGGGAGTTTCCATATGGTGAGGGTCTGGGAATGCTATATAGTATGCTGTACCTTAGAATGCAGGTGCGAAAGTCTTAAAGTGTCGTACCAAGATTGTTGGATGGGCTCCAAATGCTACCGTATGAAACGAAGACTTGGATGCCATACTATAAAACTCCTTGGAGGCCGTGCATTGAGTATTGAGTGTTGTACTAGTGTTGGGTGTCATACTAGTCTAATACCTCCATTTTAAATTTTTTTCTCATTGGCCAACTTCATATTTTTCCTTCTTAATTTTTAAATTCTCTTCAATTTTTTTTTCTTTTTCCTTCCATTTTCCATCTCCGTACTGTTAGATGTGTCCTTCATAACTTTACATGCTTTCACTGGTTTCTCTTCACCAAGAGTTGTAGCTTCAATAAAATTACACGTCGGCGAAAATATATCGCAGTCCTCCATTTGCTATTGAAATAGTCCATTCAGGGAAGTCGTCTCATCTTCAAAATAGTCTTCCAGCTCGAGCACCCCTTATCATTGGGTTCCATGCCTTTACTTCATCCATACTTGACTCTCTATCTTTGGACTCTAATGTGGAGGATGTCAATTCCTTGCTTACCGCGTGGTTTCTCAAGTCAATGATGTACTTCCTCCCTTTACTCTCGAGTGAGGATGTGTTCTGCTTCCAATTGTGATTCACCTTGGTAGTAATCAACCATCCCCTCCCAAGGAGTGTGTTGTACATCTTCTTCTGCAATGGGATGACTATGAAGTCCAAAATAAATTGTCCCAATAGTTACTTTTTGTGCCATCAATGTTCCCAACAACTTGATGTTGTGCTGGTCGACACCTACAAAGTGGAAGGTCGAGGGCCAGAGTGTTGGTCTTTTGAGGCATTTCCAAGTATCTATTGGTAGTACGTTTACTCTTGATCCTTCGTCGACGATGGTGTTGTCATTTTCCTCCCCATAATCTCCATCTCGATGACGATTGGCTTCCTCCCAATGCTCACTGTTAGCAACATTGGATCACTGGCCTCACTCCCTTCACGTGGTGGTTTCCCCGTTGGTTCCTCTTGTGGCTTACATTGTTTTTGGCTAGCTGTGCCCTCACTAACCGTTTTGGTAATTGCCACTCTTAGTTGCAGCAAAGTTTGAAGGTCAATCACCTTGATAGGTATGGTTGGCTGTAGCACCTGCCAAACTATGTTCTTCTTTGATTGTGATCGCAATTACATACTTGCAGTTTCGTTGGAGGTTATTCGTTCCTTCACCAACACTTCTACTTCTGCTCTAGCTTCTCAGAGTTGTTCCTTCTTCGTACAAGGGTCCAAGTACACCGCCTTCTTTGACTGTGGTCTCATGATTGCTAGAACTTCCTCGTCTTGTTCCTCCATGTCCAACATATTAATACTCTTTTTCTAAGGGTAGTTGGTGTCTTCATGGTTACTTAGTCCACACCATTTGCACAATAATTGTACACTGTCTTGCTTATTCTGGCAGTCTCTTGCAAAGTGTCTCCATTCGCTACATTGTCAGCACTGTATGATAGGACGTCCTCTAGAGTTGTATTGTTTTTGATTTTGCCCCCTTGTTGATTTCCACAACTGCCTGGCGATACATTCCATGGTTTCGATGGAGTAGACTCTCCCTATGTGAAGACTACTTGCGTAGTTCTAGTGAAACATCTTTCTAGGACAATTACCTTTCGTGTGGCAAATTTCATAAAATATCTTTCTAGGACAATTACCTTTCATGTGCCCCTCAATTTTGCACTTAGTACACCATAGTTCATTAGTTTCTTTCTTGGTTCCCTTCAATTCTTTCTGTATGCGGGAAAAGCGGGCGATGAAACTTAAAATGTGAAAAATAAAGTTCAAAGAGGCTTGTGCACACACCCATAGGACTTCTTGGTGCAAGTTATGGAGTCATGAAGAATGACTCAACTTCCCAAGGATGGTTCCATGCGTCTACACTTTCATCATTCTCTTCATATCTCGTCGTAGGGCTTGAACCGTTTTGGATTCTTCGTCACTGCTACCTTTGGTGCTCTTGTCATAATTAGTCTTCTTCCCATAGGAGGATGTTTTGTTTTCACTCTTGATGTTCATCATCTGATTGTAAGCATTAGCTTATGAAGACAGAGGCACTAATTTCATCTTCTTGTATAGGAAGGGGTTCAATGCCTCGATGAACCACCTCTTCTTCAACTTGTCGGCTGGCTGATTCTCCATCTTACTCAGCAACTCCTTGAGCCTATGATTGTACCCTCGTACGTTCTCTTGCTTCACTTGTTTGGCATTATAAATATGTGGCACAATTTCATTATCATCCCTTAGGAGTTTAAATTCCTCCTAAAATGCCTTCTTCAGGCTATCCCATGATTCTGTATGTTTATCTTCCAACTCTGAAAACTAGTCAATGGCTATTCCCTGTAACATTGCGAGAAACGCCCTCAACCAGTAGTCTTTATCTAATTGACCGCTTGCCAACCAAATGGTTTCGCACATCTTGCAGTGCCTCATAGGATCTTCTAATCCGTTCCCCATGAGCTTGGATAGTTTCTGCCAATCCACATTTGGACTTGCTGGAGGAGTCACCATATTTCTTGCTTGCCTATTCCCTTGTGTGTCGAACTTGGGTGGACTGTTTTGATCGCTACGTTCCCGTACTTTCCTTGCACTCTCAGCCATGCGGTCGTCCTCTACACGTCCACCTCCAGCATCCCAACACACTGGCTACTTCCAGGCTTTGACTTGTTCCTATGCTCCCCCTGTTTGGGGCTTTGTGGTTCGGATCCTCCAATTTTTGTTTCCCCTGAGATGGATAGACGACGAAATATGTCTGAGTTTAGGATTTCCCTCTTCCTACTCCTCGTCCGACGTTGATTGTACGAACACATTGTTTGAACGTCCGACTGGATTTTCCTCAAATGTTTCTCGTAATCTTCTTCTTCGTTCTCTTTGTTCTACAATCCTTAAAGATCGCTTGATCACTTGGTCTTGACCACCTTGTGACCTCTTTTTACCTTTATTGGGATCTAAGGGCTTTAATCACTCAAGGCTGACCCAATTTCTATTAAGGCAATGGCGCCAAACGTTTGCTGCTATATTAGATAAATTAAATACAAGAAATAATAATACAGATAACAATGCATGCTAGATACAGGAATAAAATATATCTTTATTTGCACATGGAATTATTATAGAGAAGAAGACCAGAGATGGTTGTCCAAGGATTACAATTGATCCAACTCTATCATGCTACATTCCTTTATGTACACAATATATTTAAAGGACTCGATGGTTACCAAGAGGAACACAACCGTCAACCAACTAATGCTTATAACTACCAGAGAGTGACAACCTACTTAATACAAACAATTAATACATTGGCAGATAACCAATATTATTGAACATAACAATAGGCATTGTGCGCTGACTACAAATGTCATTTTTGAACATTTTTTATCTCCAAGTATGACATTCTCTCTTTGGCATGCTTTGGAGTTCGGACGACTTGTGCACCCTTTCCCAATTTGAAAATTTCCAAAAAGTGTATCTTTTGTCAAGATGTGTACCAAGAACCTCGATGTTCATTTTCTTGCCTTGGCACCTCATTGCCTTCCACATATCCAAGTTGTCGTATCCACCCTTGCTTGACATGCTTGAAATCTTCCTTTTGTATGCCTCAAAAAGGTGCTAGCTATTGAGGATGGCAACATCGACAACTACTAGAAACAAAGCCTTAGATTTGATTTATGAATGAGAAATGATTGAATTGTGACTTGCATCTTGACACAACACAAAACATTTTGTATGTGTAAAATAGGCATGAGTCAGTTGAAGGATGTTTAAATTTTAGTGAGAGCTTTGCCAAATTCTGCATAAAATAAGAAGCATTTATCTTTCTCTTGTTGGGGAGATGTATATGGAATCAGAATGACAACCAAATGTTTTAGAGCTCCATAGGTCAGAAGTTGTAATAAACTTCAAAAGGTGAATGCTTTGTAGAGATATGGGTAGCCCCATTGTAGCTATGTCATAGATCATGCAAATACTATTTAATACCTCATCATTTCCTATTTTGGCAAAGGCTAATGATTAAGGCAAAATCTTAAAAACTTCATAATGAAAGCTCAATGAATTATTAATTTTACTTAATACATTTATGTAAATCATGATTCAAAGGAACTGTAGTCATGATTGTGTGATTACCATAATAAATGCATTTGGATTAAAATGTTTTCAATTGCTTTTATTCTAAGTTGTTGGTTTTTTATATGGGAAGGGGTATGGGTACTTTGATACAAATTTATTTTTCTTGGGTACGGTGCATTTGGGTATGGCTGTATTTTATATATATACACACACGTGTGCACAAAATTATAAATATATTTGATAGTATGAGACTTCATCATTGATCAATGGTAGTAATAAAGGTAAATGCCAATTGATAGTTCAAAATTTCAATATTATGTCAATATCATATATGTCTAGGGTCACGATTCAAATGAAAATCATTACAATTACAAAATTGAAATAAAAACAAATAAAATTTTTGTATTATTGTCTTCAATCTTCATCAATCATCAAAAGGATCTAGATCAAGGTCATTGTTTGGTTCAAGTTCAACATCATTTGAACCACAAGAAATGTATTGACACTCTCACTAGGTGCATTATGTGTAAGAGTCTCATCATCATCATCTATAGTGACTCTAGCATGCTCTGCAATAGATGCATCTAATTCTGTTCAGCTGAAGAACTTGCAACTTATTGAAATTGGAGAGAAAACCAACACAACTTAAAACTAAAAAATGCAAAATAAATTAAAGAATGGTAAGTACTAAAGTCTACAATACAAATGTTAAAAAAAAAAAAAAAAATAAAAATAAAAAAAAAAAAAAAATAAAAAGCAAAAAATACTTGTGATAGAATCTTGATTGCAAGAGGCTGGAGGAACAAATAATTTTGTCCTTAGAGGTACCACCATGCACAAAGCATCTACATTGTATTGGTGTTGAAGAGCACAAATACTATGATCTTGTCCTAAGATGAACATGCCAAACTCTTTCCTAACATTTTCTACCATGTTTGGATTTGACTAGTCTTTTGAATGTCTACTTGTACCCATTAACAACTTCACTATCTCTATATGGTGGAGTTCTCCCTAACAAAGCAAGTATCTATGAACTATGGTATTTGGGAGATAATGCACATGGAAGGAGATTCAATGGTGTGTTCATCTTGTTTTAGTGGCGATGAAACATTTTTCCTCACTTTGGAAAAATGTTTTTTCAGGGTCATTCTCTTTTTGTGCTATTATGACCTTAATTTTTTCCAATCATGGAGTTAATGCCATTTTAGATTTCCCCCAAACATGGCTGATCTGTGTTAGGAAACTTGATCATACTTGTGATAGGCTTGGTGAAACTCAAGACATATTCCACACAAGCCCACCAATCGTCCTCTAGGATCAATGACTTGACCTTTTGAGTCCACTCTAAATTTGACTACTTCCAAATACTCCATTAATTGCTAATAACCATGGCACCCAATGCCTCTCGCACCTTCACAATGATGCAAATTAGGCTTTAACAATCTAGGATCATGTAAAAAATAAGTTAATAACACATTAAAAAACGTTATAAAAGTAAACAAGGCATAAATAAAATGAGAACATAAAATAAGTAATTAAATTAAATTTACCTTCAACAATTCCGAATTCGAGAAAATCATGAAAATGCCTTGTGACATATGATGGTTTGTCACAAACATTTGGATCTCCTTACCCTCTCAGTATATAGCTTCAACCCACTCTATTGAGTGCCAATTTCTTGCATCACTAAGTTAAGGGAGTGTATTGCATCATGTCCAAAAGATGTGTTCATACCAATGTTACAAGACTGAGATTCGGCCTAGACTTGGCAAGCTGATTTTTGACTTAGACTTGGACTCAACACACAGACTTGGCAAACTGATTTTTGACTTGGACTTGGACTTAGCGCCCAAATCGGCAAATTGGAAAAATCAAGAAATTAAGAGATATTTAAGGATTTAAAATTTGTTTCATGTACCCTTTGTCAGAATGTTGTCATTGATGTCAAAGGTGAGAATGCCATTAGTTGTTAAGGAATTGGATAGCTGTGATTTATATCAAAGAGCTTAATACACAATCCAAATGGAAATATTGTCATTGATGTCAAGAGCACTCAATTGTGTTTGTTAGATTTTGTCGTTGATGTCAAAGGAGTGAAGACAAGGTTTTCATTGATGTTGAAATAAGGTATTCATTGTTGTTGATGAAAAGGTGAGATGATTGTTATTGATGTCAAAGTAGCAATATCATTGTATGCAAGGTGTAAATATTGTTATCATTATTCAGTGGAATGTCTAAGGCAAATTGCATCAATTGTTGAGCAAAGGTTGATTGGAGAAGATAATGTTTAAATCTTTAATTTAAAAATTAATTAGACATGGCCGACTAAAAGACAATAAGACAAAAGTCCTATTTATAATAAGAACAAAGATTATTAGAAATGCAGTGAAGTAAAAGAAATTAAATATAATATCAAAATATTAATTGCTAAATTAAGAAACGACAATTTACTATGGCCGAGTTCTTACAATATTGTCGACTTCCTTTATGGCAGCAACTTTACCAAGACAGAAATTGATGTGATGCATTATAGTGGTGATTTATTATAGTTTTCCAAGGATGCCCGTGATGCGGAAGATGTGATTTGTTGTCACGATGGGTATAACTTTGATGGTAATTGTTTGAGGGTTAAGCTTGTACATGGATGTTGAGGGCAATTTTCATATATTGATCCTTACCATAGTTACAGTACTACAGGTGAGCACAGCAGTGGCACAAGGGGTCGATGTCTACTGAGGAGAACAGCGACTAAATCAGATTATGAGCAGCGATCCAAGTATAGAGTGATGCAAAGGGCAAGTCTAAGATGCGTCGTCAAAATGATATATTTGTTAAGCTGAAATCTATTCACGAAATTGGTCCTTCATTGTGATAAATGGAGCAGTGATTAATATAATGGACAATGATCAACATATCAGCAATTACCATTAAGATTGGACAGCAATTTACAAAGGAGATGTTTGAACAATGATTACAAAGTTGTAATATAAAAGCAGCAAGTTGAATGTTAAATAAAAATGCAGCGATCATGCACATAACACGGACAGAATAGAGAGTGATGCATAAAGGAAGTGGATATTGGTAAGTTTTACTTCAGTGGAAGACAAATATTCATTGACCATCGCTTCAAAGGTCTTAGCCTTGTGTTGATTCTTGTGAATAAAACGCTAAGTTCTGCTAAGACAAGTCAAAGGGAGACTGTGATGATTAGACAAAACAAATAATGAATAGCGATAATATTCTAAAGAGCAAAGTGATTAATATAAAGACAACAATTAAGTAACATGAAGAAGGTCGACTCTCTATGAGAGATAAATGCAACAGTTTGTTGTTTAGAATAAACAACAATTTATTCTAGTATGCACATCATAAAAGAAATAGTGATCGGTGCTCATCAAAAAGTGGCGATTCATTATGATGAGCAAAAGTTACGATTGATAACTAAGGAAGAAGCAATCATTTTTAAAAGACAAGCAATTAATATAATAAAAGGATGATTGACTTTCTTAATAATAGAAAGTAGCAATTATGGCAAAGGTGGCTATTCCTTTAACAAAAGGTAATTACCATATGGTAGTGCTTAGTATGAGCAAAGAGATGCGACCTGTTTTGAAATGTTTCTATTTGTTTTGAAGGGTGACGCCCCTAAGGAAATCGCTTCTCTTGGGGAAGATATAAGAGTATATTGAGAAGAGTGTGCGGTGTGTATGAAATACTAAGACATATCTGCAGGCAGATTTGTAAAAGAAGAATAAATGCTAGATAAATGAGAAGTTATGATTAAATGAAGTATGCAGATTTAAAAGGAGGATAAAGAAGGGCAGATTGGGAAACTAATCTTTGTTAAGGTTAAAGAGTGTATAGTTAAAAGGATGTGTTGTGTGATATGAATATCCCATTTGAAGTATATATATATTTGCATTTGAGAGATTTGAGATTATTATAGAGAAAGAAGATCTTTAGGATTGTGTGAAGTATGTGAATGAAAAGAAGATAAACCAAGTATATGTGAATGAAAAGAAGACAAACCAAGTATATACATCAGTTTGAGAGAGAGTTTCTGTGGCAGTCTTATAGTCATTCTATAGCAGATTTGGAGAACAAGTTTGTTGTCGGCATAAATTGCCTGTTGTTATGTTTGATAATATTTGTTATCCGACAATGTGTTAATTAATTGTATTGAGTGGGTTGTTAGTCTCGGGTAGTTATGTGTCGGTTGGTTGACGGTTGTGTACCTCTCGGCAACCGTCAGGTCCTTTAAATATGTCGTGTACTGCCAAGGAAGGGGGATGGTATTGTCGGATCTGTTGTAATCCTTGGCCGACCATCTTTGGTCTTTTTCCCTGTAATGATTGCATGTGCTAATAAAGATATAATTTACTACCGTGTCTGGTATGCATTGTCATGTACATTGTTATTTCTATATTTAATGTACCAGTTGTACCAGCAAACATTTTGGCCCCGAAAAGAAATCGGGTCAGCCTTGAGTGGTTCATGTCCGTAGATCCCATCAAAGGTGAGAAGAGGCCACGGGGTGGTCAAGACCAGATCCGCCGACCCTCGGCCGGAGGAAGCACAGAGACGAGTCGAAGCTTGGAAGTACCCAGAGTGTTGGGACACTGGAGGTGGACGTGTAGAGGACACGCGCGTGTCTGAGAGTGCAAGGAAAGCACCTGAACGTAGCGGTCGGAAGAGTTGACTCAGGTCCCACACACCCGGAAGTACTCGAAGTGTTGGGGACGCTGAAGGTGGACGTGTAGAGGATGCCTACGTGGTCGAGAGTGCAGGGAAAGCACCAGAATGTAGCGGTTGAAACAATCTACCTAGGTCCAGCACACAAGGCGAATACACATGTACCTTCTGAGTGCAAACAATGTTGAACACCCAAGAGAAGCAAAAATTGCCGAAGTTCACGGGAGACGGGTCGAAGGACCTGGTACAGCATTGCAAAACATGCATAACCATTTGGGAGGCAAATGGCCAAGATGACAGGGACTACTGGCTGAAAGCATTTCCTGCCACCCTTCGGGGGATCGCCATTGACTGGTACACAGACCTCGACACCTAGCACAAGACGAGATGGGGTGATCTGAAGAGGGCATTCCAGGAGGAATTCAAACTCTCGAGGGATGATAATGAGATCGTGGCCGAAATCTATAATACTAAGCAAGGGAAAAATGAGAATGTACACGCTTACAACTGTAGGCTCAAAGAACTGTTGAACAAGATGGAGAACCAGCTAGCCGACGGGTTGAAGAAAAGGTGGTTCATAGAGGGATTGATACACTCATTGCGCAAGAAAATGAAAGTAGTGCCTCCGTCCTCATATGTCGATGCGTACAATCAAGCGATGGACATCGAGAGTGAAAATAAAACCTCCTCCCGAGAGAAGAGGAAGACTGATGATGATGAGAGCACCGAAGGTAGCAATGACGAAGAATCCAAAACCGTACGAGCCCTTCGACGGGATATCTTGAGAATGATGAAAAAATTGAAGGTTGAGAAAGGAACAATCAAAGAAGGTAATGAACTATGGTGTATTGAGTGCAAAAGGGAGGGGCACATGAAAGGTAATTGTCCTAGAAATATGTTTTGTGAAATTTGCCAAGTGCTGGGGCATTCAATCAAGGAGTGCCCGTACAATTTGAAGATGAGAAGTACACAAGTACTCTTCACATAGGGAGAGTCCAACCCATCGAAATCATAGAATGTATCGCCAAGTGGTTATGGAAATCAACGAGGGCAAAACCAAATACAATACGACTCTAGAGGACGTCCTATCATACAATGCCGACAATGTAGTGAATGGGGACACTTTGCGAGAGACTACCATAACAAGAAAGACAACATACAATTATTGTGCAAATGGTGTGGACTAGGTGACCATGAAGACACCAACTGCCCGAATTAGATGGTATTAATATGCTGGACATGGAGGAACAAGAGGCCGTAGTTTTAGCAATCACAAGAGCACAAACAAAGAAGGCGATGTATTCAAACTCTGGTATGGAAAAGGAACAAGACTAAGTAGAACAAGTGTTGGTGAAGGAACGGGTAACTTCCAATGGAACTGCAAGTATGTCATTGCGGGAGTCAGAGAAGAACATAGTCCGACAGGTGCTACAAACAACCGTACCCATCAAGGTGGCAGACCTTCCTCAAACTATGTCGCAACTGAGAATGGCAATTGCCAATATAGTCAGTGACGACATAGTTACCCAGAAACAATGTAAGCCACACGGGGAGGAACTGACGAGAAAACCATCACCTAAAGGGAATGAGTCCAGTGATCCAATGTTGCTGACAGTGAGCATCGAGAGGAAGCCGACGGTCGTTGAGATGGAAATAATGGAGAAGAAGTTGACAAACACCATTGTCGATGGAGGCTCGGGAGTAAACGTACTACCAAAAGATACGTGGAAATGTCTGGGGAAGCCGAATCTTTGGCCGCCAAGCTTCCACTTGGTAGGTGTCGACCATCATGACATCCAGCCGTTGGGAACATTGATGGCACAAAAAGTAAGGATTGGGACACAAGAATTTCTTCTGGACTTCGTAGTCATTCTACTGGAGAGAAAAGCGTACAATGCCCTCCTGGGAAGGGGATGGCTGATCATGGCTAGAGCCAATCATAACTGGAAGAAGAATACACTCTCAATCGAGAGTGAAGGTCATAAGTATGTGATTGACCTGAGGAATAAGTCTGTCAGTGAAGAGCTTGCGTTGTCTGACTCTGACTCGGAGGACTCAAGTAGATGGGAGTGGGTTTCCGAAGGAAACAGAGGAGGGAAGGAACCCAACGAGGAAGGAGTGCTGGGACTGGACGGATGCTCTGAAGATGGAACTAGTTCATTGGCCGGACTCTTCCATTGGCAGATGGAGGACTACGAGGTCTTCCACTCGAAGTGCCACCTACTGCAAATATGCGAGATTGGGGAATTAAGTGGCGGTACGGAAGAGTAGTCGTTTCCCCCGGAGTACGGTAGGTAGCAGGAAAGGATGGCGCGGGTGGATGACACACCAACCCACCGGTTTGAACTAGACAAACCCATCAAGTATGAGGAAAGGGATGTGAAAAAAGTCAATCTAGGCAAGGACGAGGACCCGTAGGTGATACTCGTAGGGGATGACTGGAACACCGTACTGAAGGCGGCGACGCTCAGGATATTCCTGGAATGCAAGGACATCTTTGCCTGGACCTACAAGGACTTGAAGGGGGTACCTCCGGAATTGTGCGTACATCGCATATCCCTCGTACCAGGAGCCCAACCCGTACGGAGGAGACCGTACAAAATGAACAAAAACTACGCAGCCAAGGTGAATGAGGAAATCAACAAAATGTTGGAGGCGGGGATCATATTTAAAGTGGAAACAGGTGACTGGGTTTCCCCAATAGTCATTTCTCTCAAGGAGGAGGCTAATCAGATAAGGATATGCGTAGAGTTCAGGTACCTAAACGCAGTAACAATCAAAGATCCATTTCCAATTCCATTCACTGACAGCATTCTGGAAGAAGTAGCTGGGCACGAGATATACACATTTTTGGATGGGTTCTCGGGATACAATCAGATAAGTTTTGCGGAAGAAGATAAGCTAAAGACCACATTCGTGGTGGAAGAGGGGATTGTACTGGCATATTTGAGAATTCAATAAAGATATCATTATTCTGCCATAGCTGTTTTGTTATTGTTATTTATGCTTTGAGATATATTAATGTTCTATTACATGAATTGGTTGTACGTGTGGCATATCCCTGTTTATCCGTGAGTTTACCAACCTCACCATAATAACTAAACATTTTGGTGCCTTTAAGAAGAATAGGATCATCGATCATCATTAAAAGGTAGAATTTGAATGTGGGGTTGGTGCCTTGAGTGGGTTGATACCTACGAATTTGTAAAAGAAGTTTCCTATATATAAGGAAGTTATTTTATTGTAGTTTTCTTTCGTAAGGGTTTCCGCGTATATATCATGTGTTCTACTTGTGTTACATGGTAGTTAAATTTCATGTCAACGTTTATATGAAATTAATATGCTTTGGGATTAAGTTAATATATTTATGATACTGAATTGAAAAAGTAAAAGCTTCTTGTTATACTAATTCACCCCCACTCTCCCCTCCAACACGCTTTAATAAATAAACCTTAAAGACACAATAATCTCATCAAATTGAAGCTACTTTGAATACATACAAAAGAATACATTGATCACATAAGTATAAAAGCAAATTTTAGCTGAAGGAAATAACACATTACATATATAAAATTAGAAATAGTGTCAAATGTCTGTAAAACTCATGGAATGTGAAATCGGTGGCATCAAAAGTTCCAAACAATTATCAAAACAAAAGCTAGAAAACAATTGCTTAAGCCTCATAGGAGCTATATCACTCGACACCTTGGTCATTCTACACATGTGTCTAAGATATGCCTTGGATGATGTTGCAGCCATAATGTCTGCTTGTGTCTCAGTCTCAGGCTCAGTGACATCCACATTGCCATCCAATGGGTCTCCTCCTGCTTTCTCCTCCTCTGCCTCTTAATCCACTTGATCAACCCATGTCAAGTCATCATCACTAAAGACAAGATCATCAAGTTTGTTGATCCACTCTGACTGTGGATCAACCTCCACTAAAGTGATACGAGACAAGTCAGTGCCAAAGATTTGTTTGTGACAAAGGCAAAGGTTGTTATGAACATACACAAGATCATTCAACCTTTGCATTGACAACCTATTGCACTTTTTGGAGTGTATGTTCTTAAACGTACTCAAATTGTGCTCACATCCTGAAGCACTACATGGTTGGCTTTAGACATGAACTGCAATCCTTTGTAGATTTGACACCTTAGCATCAAACATCTTCCACCATGCATCTCAAATGAGAAAAAATAAAAATCAATTCTATTTTGTAACTTTGAGTTTATTAAGGAAAAATGGTAAAAGATAGAAAAGCTAAATTTTAAATTTAAATTTAAATTATGCCTTTTTATATTTTTTATCTAGTTGCATTTCTTTTCAATTTTTCTTGCATCTCGTGTAAAGAGGTCTCCCTGTGCAACCTTGAAGATCCGAATCTCATGGAATATCTGTCCTCCAACTGATGAATCAGGTGAAATTAGCTCTGCTCTTCCTCATTTGCCTTGAAATCTGGGTGGAATTGGAATACCGGATTAAGGTAGTATGCAGCTGCATGTAAAGGCTTGTGAAGCTGAAGGTGCCATCATTGATCAATGATCTCCCATATGGGACAATACTTAGCCTCAACCCTTGAATAAACAGATCTAATGGCCTCCTTCACCGTATCCATGCCCTCATATATGTATCTCATTGCGGGCTTCTCCCCATCAACAACTTTTAGGAGAACAACTAAAGGCTCTGTGACTGTAATCATTGTGAAACATTAACAATGGACATAAATAAGTGTGAACAAAAATAAGCAAATGAAATGGAAATAAGAACAAAAATATAATGGAAAGTTACTTGTACAATCTCCTTGGCCTTGTTTGAAATATTGTCATTGATGTCAGAGGAATTGGAAGTTATCATAGTTATCAAAGGAAAAGGAAGTTATCATAGTTAAAAAATCAAATGCATCATTCAAAAACAAACTTGAGAAATATGCCCCAGAAGCCTACTTTGACGATTATGTTGTCTCAATTTTTGAATTTTCAAAAATAGACAACTACAACTTTTTACTCAATTTGTAGTTTTCTTCTCTAAGGCGTGTTTTACGAGGCAAAAAACTCTTATTTGCTAATGTCAAATCATTGATGGGTGTGTTTGTCATCATTGTTCAAATTTTTGTGAGTTTTGGCTTTCATTTTCTTAGCTTTTTGTGCAATTTCGGGTTTCAAGTCAGTCACTGCAAGTAGGAACTTTTTGCTGTCATTGCAAGTAAATGTCACTACAAATAGGAACTTTTTGCTGTCATTGCAAGTAAATGTCACTACAAATAGGAACTTTTTGCTCACATTACAAGTTAACTTTACTTGCCATCGGGTCTTAGAATCCCGATTACAAGTTACTTGCAAAGTCGTGTTTTTGAAGCATCATTACAAGTTGTCTTGCATTATTACTTGCAATTGGGTCTTTATGACCCGACTACAACTAAAGTTCATTTGGTTGTGCAGTTTTGTCAAAGTCAAGTCGGGTTTAATGTCCAACATTGCAAGTGTGAGGGTATACATTTTCATTGCAAGTCCCTTTTTACCTTCTTTCATGCAAGTTATCTTTACTTGCAGTTGGGTCTTTGAAACTTGATTGCAAGTGGTTTTCAACATTCAAACATCACTTGCTTCCAAGCTCCTAAATTCCGATTTCAAAGGCAAACTATTAACTTTGCTCACTCATTTGTAAACAATTTTCACTTGCGGTTGGGTCTTCAAGACCCGATTACAAGTGCAAGGTGTATCATTTTACCCACCATATCTTCAAGTTTATTTGCTTGCAATTGGGTCCTAGAGACTCGACTGCAAGTAAAAGCTTATCATTGCTCCCAAGTCATGCATTCCAAGATTCCTTTCGTTCACTTGTAGTCGACCTCCCAAGATCCGAAATTCACATTGTCCACATTCTTTCATTCCCACATTTTCCCATTTGCAAGATCAATACTCGTAATTGGGTTCCCAAGACTTGACTACAAGAAGACACCCTTTGATGACTTGCAATCAGGTTTCTAAGACCCAATTGCAAAGGAGTTCAATGCATGTGAAAGGTCAGCAAGAAAGAGCCAGTGCTTTTATATGTTGATGACAACAATGATGTAAAATGAAGAGAATACATTTTCATATGCACAAAGAGGGTCAAAATATCATGGATCATGAAGCAGAGAGGACTTGGCAAATGAAGAAGTAATGCAGCAAAGGAATGCATTGTAGCAGCTTTCACTATCACAGTAGCCAATGAAGAATGTTCATTATCTTCAAGTTCAATGGTTGATCTTCATGAGGTCACTGTCATTATCATTTAAGGTCAAATATTGCAAGTTCTAGGATCTTGTAGCAACATGAAGACCTCTTAGACAGAGGATAATGTAAATAGAGTTGGTCTTGGACACTTGGATTAGTTTCAGTTATGCATTTGTAATTTCTCTTTGACAAATTGCATGTGATGTCAAAAGTTGTGATTGCAAGTAGTCACATTACTTGCATTCTTGTAACTTGTAATTGCATATATACAAATTACAAGTCGAAAGACAATAGGACAGTAATTTGGAATAAGTCATAGTTAGTTATAGTGTTTGTGGAAAAAGTCTCAGTTAGCTAGACTTCTCCCACATTTTTCTCTCAACCCCTCTCCTATACACAAGGGTGCCCTTTGTAATCTTTATCTTTTTCAGCAAGCAAGAAAACTTCGTAGAAATTTACAGTCATAAAGACTTTGTGCTTCATACTTGTAAATTGTTTTCTCAAGTAATATCAAGAAGGTTTTTGAGCTTCAGACTTTGTGTTGAAGGCATATGTCATAACCCCACATTGATTGTAATTAATTCCTACCATTATTGTAACCTAATCTGAGATGACTTATTGTTTTATTTTAATATAACATTCATATTTCAATTATTAATATTATATTAACTATTAAGAAGTTTTACCATAAAATACTATTAATTAAATAAACATAAAATAGATATATTGAAAATATAATATAATATTACACTTAAAATATAAAATAAATATAAAATATAACATAAAATTGTCAAAATACATTATATTTATTATTTGGACTAATATCGTATTAATACGATACCATTGATAGAAACCTATATACAAAATAAACTATTTATGACTACAAATTAAACGCTCTCCTTAACCACACTAAGGAAGAGCGAATGACTTGTTAAACAAAAGCATTGAGTTAAACGCGGGGAAGATAATCAAAGGCACCAAGGGTGATTGCGGTTCAAATAGGGAGCGGTGGCTCCAACAATCACCACCGCTTACCCTTTCTTCAGCGGCCACGACTCTTGGAGGACCCGCTCCAACATGTCCCCCCCCCGCAGATATTAAAAGGCACCGTGAGGAAGGTAAAGACATACAGAGAGTACGAAGGAAAAAGGAGAGCGATAAAGGAAAGAAGCGGCAGGAAACGCAGGTAAGACACTTACCGCACTTGTTTAAATTTGCATTAATGTTTTCATATATCAATGGGGTTACACACTTATAGATAGGTAAATATTTAATTCATAGGTGCATAAATTTATGTAGCTGTTAATTCAATATATTACATATACTTAGATGTGGCTAAAATACATTTTTTGCATAAATGGAAATTATATAATGAAAACCAATATAATATATTAACATATATATATATATATATATATATATATATGGGTATACAATATGAATACATCTACTTGTGCTAAATTAATAAGCAGATTACAACTATTATTTGAGGAATAAATAGCATTATTCAATTAAGGACTAGTAGGAATGAACTAAGATATTACCAAGATGATGAATAAGGCAATTGCATATCCAAACCTAGTGAGATAGATGAGGAATTAAGCAACAGGGATAGCAGGAACTAGGCCTCTGTCAGGTAGGTCACCCACTGCAGTTGACTAAAGGTCTATTGGCAGTTGGGCCAAGGGGGAGTGTACTGCCCTTGGGCCTGATAAGCGCTACGGGCATCCTATGGTAGCTAGTCCTCTCGATCTCATTAGGAACCAAATATGGGAATTGACTTATTGATAACAAATGACCTTAAGTGAATTTGGCTAATCACACTCTAGATAAATTATTCATACCCAAGAATCAATCGTTGAAATTCATTGTTTATATGTTTTCTTTAGATTGCGGAGTTGGGGACATTACATCATACCCTTATATCCATTGTGTTCTTATGTCATAGTGGCATATTTTCTTCATTTGCTTGAGGTTTTAGCTAGTTTGTTGAAAGGAGCTTTAACCTGATTTCTTGCAGACTTTGTGCTGCAAATAGTGAGGGTTGAATTAGTTTAGTTAGGAGTTAAAAGCTGAGAAGAGTTGCAAGACTTTGTGTTTGTGGTTGTTCCCATTTGAAGTAGTGCATCATACTTGTAGACTTTGCGCTGTTATATGTTGTCTATTGTTCCTGTTTTAATCATTTTGAAAAGATAGATAGGATAATGGGAATTGAAGACTTTGAGCTTTGTTTCTATTTTCCCGTCCCAAGGAAGTGATAGAAGACTTTGCACTTTCAGGAAACTTCATTTCCTTTCTTGTCATTGCTTTAAGTTGCTGTATTTATCTTTTAAAAATTGCTAATTCTTACCTGAGAAGAGGAAAGAATATCGTCTTTTCTGAAAAAAGAGAAAAGGACGCCGTCCCACCCAAATTAGATTAGTGTTTAAGTAGTAAAAGTAGAAAAGGGGGAGCCTTCCCTTAAATTAGGAGAGTTTTATACTCACACACTGTGGTTGAAACCACAATTTTGCACATCTTCCCAGGGGTACAAAATTTTCAACCAACAGATTAAAATTTCGAAATCCAGGAATGATCTGGCAAATTTGTGTGGTAGAAAGTTTTTTAGTATATATGGTTGCATGCCTATGCGGTTTCATGAAGATCGGAGAAGTTTTGATAGGCTTTTTAATTGTTTCCTGATTGCTCCCGAGCCAAATTTGGCGCCTTGGAAAATATGCAAAAATGAAAATTTGAGAATGTCATGGGTCCTAAGATGGTCACACGAGTCTTCAATTTCGATTTTGTCAAAATCTGAGCATATTTGATGTGTTAATTTGAAGTTTATTTTTTCTTGTTATCTACTCCGACAAGCCAGTTTACAAAGCAAGTACTTCAAATATGCGAGCTGCTAAAAAATGGATGAGAAACCCATGTTTTATTTTAAATATCATAATTGTTTGCAAATTTTCGCAGCTTTAGGATGCCCGGTTCGTTCGACAAGAAAAATTAAAAATTTCTTATTTTCTCTATAGATTGTGTGCAGATATTTTAATGTTTTTCATATTGGAGATTAGGGCAACATTGAAGGTTTATTTGAACCATTGAAATCACCAAGACAAACACAATATGATGGGCCCGTTTTTTGTGCGGATATATATATACTCATCAAAGAGACTGAAGAAAGGTCTCACCGATCATGATATGTCTCTTTGATGGTCAAAAGGGAGCAGTTGAATCACTGAAGGATCGAAGAGATTGAATAAGTGTCTCTTCGATAATCACATGTCTCATTGATGAACAAAGAAAATGAAGCTTGAGTGGACCCCGTGAGGTAGTTTTCATTCACATTCGTGCAGGGAAAAACTTTCTACTTGGTCATTATTGGATCGAATAAACAATTAAACTGTTCCATCGATGTTCTAAAGTTTCATTGATAAGTAGTATGGTGGATAGCAAAGGTTCATTGAAGAGAGTTAAAATGTCTCTTCAAAATGTCGGGGTCTCTTTGATGAGAAAATGGTCAACCCTAAGTTGCTTTGCATAAACTGTGTTAGGATTTGCAGGCATTAAGGATACTTTCTGAGTTCAGAAAATGGTGCATAGTGTTGTGGGGTCAATTGCCAATATTGGACCCTTTCCAGAAGTGTGTCTGTGCGGCAACCACAATGATTCTACATTGGCAGGGAAAGCACATGGTATGGACATCCATCAAAATATCAGAAGGAAGGTCTTTGCCAAATATTGTAGCCAAAAATGCTCTGGTGAAATGTTCTACAAAATATGAAGCAGAGGCAAGGCATATGAACTATTTGTTCAAATGACCCAAACAAATGTTATCGTATGGAATGCAGCGATTCTAGATATGTAGAAAATAGATATGTTGAAAAGCTTTAGTAACTTTTGTTAAATGCAACTCGCAGCTGTAAAGCTGAACTCCTCAACCTTTGCCAACATTCTTCAAGCCTGTGGCAAAATGGAAGTTTAATTTCATGGAATGTGATGGCTGCAAGATATGCACAGAATACATTCATTGAAGAGGTTTTAGAAACTATCAAGCAAATGCAACTCACAGGTGTGGAGTCAAATTTCACATCCTTGCTAGCCAACTCCCAGCCAGTGCCAAAAGGAAACTTTGGAACAGTATATAAACATCCATCAAAACATAAAGGATAGAGAAGTTTTGTCAGATATTGCAGTAACAATTGCCCTTGTGGACATGTGTACAAATTGTGGAATCAAAGACAAAGTGTTTTCTCGCTCAATTGCAAATCTGGTCACAGACATAATGAGATGTGCACTAGTATGATTATTTTCTCATTCGATGTGACGTCTGGTAATGAAAAATTGATATCTGAATGTACTGATGCATTGACCAAAGAAGATGCACTTGAGAGCAATTCTCTTCCATATGAAAATGTTACATATAAGCCTTCAAGAGATAAGGATGAAGTAACATCAGCTAATCAGCTTGCACTTTTGATTGTGAGTGTAGATGACAGTAAAGTCATTAAAAAGATACAAAATGTTTTGGGTAGGAGTCTACATATAATTTTAGAATTTCATACTTTTCAATATTGAAACTTGAGGAGCTAGTTGAGTCAATTGAAATGAAGGTATTTTCTAATGGAGAATTTGATTTAAGTGTTTATGTATCATTCATGAGTATAAACAAATGATACTTGAGTGAATATTTTGCATATAGCTCCCAATCTTCAGATGTGCCATTATCCCACGAGGCTGAAATGAGTATGGTTGGTGAAGAGTTTGCAGCATCCATTGATAGGGATTTTTTAAACCTTTTGTGCATGCAGAGTTTGTAGAGAAATTGAAAGAGGCAATAAGGTGTAGAGCAATTACACAAGGGTTGCTAAAGATAGTAATCTACCAAAATAAGATTTTCACTCCAGAAAAAAGGTGAATTTTTTAATTGAAGAATAGAATGAGTGTTTCCACTTTTCACGAATGGAGAAAATAATTTTTTCAATTAAAGTGCAATGGATAATATTTTTCATCAAATAAAAAATATCTCATGAAGAGGGAATTTGGGGATATAAAATTAACATGGTGATACAGATGCTAATAATCTGTAATCAAGGGAAATCAGTCCCTCGACTTTATTATGGGAAATATGGAAAGAACTTAATAATAGTCTTTGATAATAAAGCTAGACCATATGAATCATTTCTGAATATTGTAGAATCTTCAATAGTGGAGAACATCAATAGCAAGATAGCATTAAGATTAACTCCTAAAGGGACTTTTACAGAATGGGATGGAAAGATGAGGCTCAGATGGGTAGGTATTAAAATTCCTCTCATATAAAAAAAGAGCTGAAGCAAAATGGGTTCCACCTCAAAAGGGTTGTTTAAAATTGAATTTTGATGGTGCATCAAAAGGAAATCCAGGTCCATCAGGGGCAGGTTGTATAATTAGAGATCACGAGGGAAAGACCATGGGCAAAATTGCAGTCCCTCTTCCCAGAGATACCAACAACATTGCAGAATTTTTTGCCTTATACTTAGGAATTTTGGAATGCAAAAAACAGGGAATCAAGAAAATAGAGATAGAGGGGGACTCGGCCTTAACTGTTAATGCAGTTAGAATGGCTTCTACACCTAATTGGAGACTAAAAGCACTATTAGAAAGAACTATGACAGTATTAAAGAATTTTGATGGTTATACCATAAACCATACCTATAGGAAGGCTAATAAAGAAGCGGATGAACTATCTAAACTCACTGTATAAGGAATTTAAATAAAATCATGGTCAAGAACATAAGGACAAAGAGAGGTAGGAGGTGAATCATTCTAAAGCATGGAGCTTAAGGGGATGCAAAGCTTCAGGGAATGATGGCCGAGGAAGAATTAATACTCCAGCAATACTCTTGTTACATAAGCTTCAGGATAAGCTTGCTACTAAGGGAGAATTGGAAAAAAACAGGTAGAAGATAAAAGAGGAGGAAAGGCATATTAGAAGCATGGTTAAATAATAGACTTGTCCCTAGGAAAATCACTGAGGCCGTATACATCAAAATTATAAGACAGGGACACAAAAATGCAAAGGAAAAGGCTGAAATTAAATATCTGTATATTGCTGAACTTTCATACAATGATGAACTTTGATATGCTTTAATGATGACAATACGGTCATCCAAAGTTTTAAAATTCGGACTCGCCATGGACTCGGCAAACCAAAAATTTGGACTCGGACTCAAACTCGTGAAAGAATCGGCAAGGACTCGGCAAAAAAAAAAACTGTAGTTTTACAAAAAAAACATAAAGAAATTAATGCATTTAGAGAACATAAGAGCCATAATTGAAACATTACACATGTCATATGATCTACAAACGCGCAATATTTGAAATTTGAAATACTAAATCTAAATACCCAGATTTCTTCAATGCTAATTATGTTGTTATATGGAGCCTAATCAGACTCGGAGGTTAAATTTTCACTACTTCCATCAGCGCAGTTTCCCCCTATATTTTTCGACAGGGGTTTGGGGGCAGCGCCCCCAAGTTGGGGTCAAGGGGCATCGCCCCTTGCGGGGTCAAGGGGCAGCTGGGTTATAAAGGCGTCGGGTGTTATTTTTCTATTGGCCCACATCCAATTAGGGTTACCCCTAACCCCCCAAAAAGTCAAAAAGGGGGGACGCCTCCCTGTGGAACACTGTGAAAAACAACCCTTCATGAGATATTTCACTCCCTCAGTTACGCCAAATGAAGGCAAAAAAAAAAAAAAAACTCACTTTTAAAGCTTGCATGACGTTTTTTCTGGGTCGCGCGAGTCCTTGCAAAAGACTCGTGAGTCTTTCAAATGGACTCGCCAAGACTCACCTCACGAGTTGACTCGTGGCTCCCATGGACTCGTGAGTCCATGGCGAGTCCACGAGTTTTAAAACTATGCGGTCATCAAGTAATTAGCTTTAAGAGCCCATCCTTCTGATTTTGAAGTTTATGAAGGTTAGATAGGAATTGATAGGAATGGATGGAAGGAAGAATTCGTTTGCTTTTAGATGTTTATGAAAACCTTTTATGATAATATATTTCTGGCTTTGCGGTTTATTGATAAAAGAAAGTAATTTTCAGAATGGGTATCGAGTGAATGTGAATAGAAAATGTAATATCCCTTGGCTAATCTGACCCTGTTTTTGCTTATTTGAACACCAAGGAATATTGTCAAACATTTGGCATACAATGTTTGAAGCCGCTGTAGTGAATTCTTTCTTTGTCTTCTTTGGGTTTGTAGGCTGCAAATGAAGTTATGGAAAGCTTCTAACAATGCAAAGTTGTTATAGAAATGATATACTAGCTGTTTTAGACCTTTCCACACATATGTAATGACTGAAATTAACTAGTACAGCTAGTTGACATTAAGACAAACACTTGTCATGCATCCCAAAGTACACCTACAACCATTAGGCATTTAAGCAAACAATTGGCATGAAAGCTAAATGGCTGATCAATGTTGAATGTGGAATATGCAAATTATATCTCCATTAAACATATGCAACCTCCAAATATTTCATGATATAATCATAATAGAAAATGATGCAATGAAGTAATGATTTTCTAATACAATGACCATAGATAGAAAACCTGGTATTTCAATGGCTGCCTTGATATATTGGTTTGATTCTCCTCATATGCAAATCCCTTGTCACATATATATAGCTGTTCAACCTCTCTAAATCCCCTTCTATAGAACTCCAACTACTGTAGCGCACTGTTCATGTACACTGTTCACGGCACTGTAGCGCATTGTTCACGGCACTGTTCACGCGCACTGTTCATGCGCACTGTAGCAGCAAGAACAAACTTGCAATCTGCTCTTAAAACCTTGAATAATTTGTTGATAATCTCTCCCAACAAGAATGATATAACTCCATGTGCCAAAGAAGGATGATTCACAACCAACTATAAATGTTCTTCAACAATAAACTTCAAACCCTTGTAGAAAACTTCACCAATTTGCACAAATGAAAGAACTGAAGTATTTTTTCCCACAACTGCAATAATTCAGGTGTTATTTCACACCTTCAAAATTGCTATCAATAGGAAGTTTTCGTTTCCTATGATCAAAGAAGAAAATTGCGAAAGCCCTAGGCTCCACAATAAAAATCAATCAAAATATTATTCATCAACTGGATGCCGAGAATGAACTCTTGCCTTTCCTTTTATTCTTTCCTTAAGAGAGCTCAAACACCTTCCTGGCCAATGTGGGATAAAAGATTTATTCCCACATTAAATTATTCACTTAACGCACTTTATTATATTAAAGTGACTTTATTATTATAAAGTTACTTTAAAACTTTATAATAATATTAAAATATTAAATAAATCACTTAAGTCACTTAAACTTTAATATCTCTTGATGTACTTGTCTGATTGCTAAACCGTCTGAGCCAGGAGTCGACTCTCCCTGTTCTCCTTGTGATTGGATGCCTGTCTAAAAATAGAAACCCTGAATAGTGACTTACTATAAATAGTAAGTATGTGGAACTGAGTCTAGAAATAGCTGCAAAGGCCCAATCAAGGTCGACACTGCCAATAAGCTCTGCTCAGGTGTCTTTCTATTAATAGGAACCCTGACTCTCCCAAAATAGTAACTTACTATAAATAGTAAGTGTGCCAATCTGAGTCAAAAAACCTGTGCAAAGGCCAAAACCTGAATCCAGCTGAAGAGTAATGTCTCTAATCACCAAGTAACTGCCACACGAGGCCCTCTATCAATAATTATTAGCCTACGAGGGTCAAATGATAGGCTAATTCTTACAAACTCCGATGCTCGCAAAATGGGGACATTACAGAAAAATACAAGGTTATATTTTCTTTCACTAGTAAAATGTTTCACTTAGAGATAAAGAGGTAATTATTTTTTACAACAAATGTGAAAAGAGAGAATGACTTATTCAGAAATGATGATAGGAGTGGACAAATGATGGAAAAGAAGAAGACAAAGGGTAATTGTTTTCACTAAAGTGAAAATATTTACCAAATGGCAAAATGTGTCAAAATGATTATTCTGGATAATGCAGATTAATTTAAATTTTGAAATTGCAATAATGTATTTTTTCACTCAAGCAGAGTTGACAAGTGGGTGAATGTGAATAGGCAAAAGTACATGAAGGAAATTAATCATAAAGAATTATTCATGGGAGAGCAAGGGGAAAATAAAATTTTTCTATAATAAAGTAAATAGTTATTTTGTGTCTTTTAATTTTTAGGTGGGAAGTCAAATAATTTTCTATTTTAAACAAATAGTTTTATTCAAAGGTTGTAACGGTCTAAAGAGCTCCCTTAACATTATAAAAGGGAAATCAGGATCTGTTGATGTGTTTCTTACGCACATGCGAACACAAAATAAAATACCATAAGCATCTTATCCTCTCTTGAACAGAGTTATTCGTATGCTGAAGATTTGCCTAAGGATCAATCGAAATAACTCCAAGGTTCCGGTATGTAGGGTCTCTACGTATGGATAAGCACAGTTTGGTCTGATGTGATTATGCTGGATTCACAAAGGGACTTACATTCGAATGCTTGAATGCTTGATTTGTTGGAACTCGAGTCCTATCTACTAGCTGGGAGATAAAGAAATATCAAAAGCATAGGGTTTAGAGAATCTATTCTAGGACCTAGAATGTAAGAATATAGATGAATGACTAGGTGGAGTCCTACTGGGCTAGGTCTCACTATCAAACCGAACAATTCGACACCAGCTTAGTGCAATCTTCTAAGGGAATTTGAAGATGTTCAAATTATCACCATCAAACACTGATCACCATTCAAGTTAATGCATAAACAATGGACGCATAACAATTTGAAGTTAAGCTCATTCAATGCCTGTTGACCACGCAAGACTCACTTACAATCAGTAAGAGGCTAGTGGTATGGACTAGGCGGATTCCACACAAGTGCATTCAACAATTTTCTCCATTCAATCTAATTATCTACCATTTAATATGAAGATCCGACAAGAAACCATGCATATAGCAAAAACAACACATTTCACCATAACTTCAATGAAAAATGAGGTTTATTTACAATTTTGGGCAACAATCTCTTGCCTTCTCCTCCTACTCTATTCTAATTGCTATCTAAGCTTCTATTCTTCTATCCTATTCACAAACTATTCACTATTTTATAATTATTAACTATTAACCCTTACAAATGAAGAGCTTGAGCCTTTTATAATGCTCTCAATACAATTCAATGGCTTAGATCAATGGTCAAGATTTTACAATGAAAACCCTAATTAGGGTTTGTTACAACAAACTCTCTTTAGCCAATGTGAAAATTATATTCCATGAATGTGGACCAATAGGAAACAAGGGTAGGTACATTGGAGTTTGTGCCTTCATGCATAAGCATGGTTCACCAAATCTGGGCATGTTGATGTGGACCTTTTTGACTGGAGGAATAGTGACTGGGATGCCACCTTGTTTGGCACTTGTGCTTGGTTAAGGAATGTTGAGCAATATCTCTTGATACTCAAAGTGATGATGATGAGAAGAGGACTTTGATTAACTCTTCTGAAACTATCTGCCTCTTCGATCATGTTCAACGTACCCTTGCAATGACCTTGGTTGATCCTCCTTCGTCCTTGATATACTTGATGAAACGTGTACCTTTCCTTGACTCCCTTGTGTTTGCCTATGAGATCCTCTTGAAGAGGTCTTCCTTTGACCTTGATGTTGAAATATTATTCTTGAGATCCTCGTTCCGATCTCCCTCCAACCTGGTCTTTCTGATTTCTTTCTTTTCCTGCTGTAAAACAAACAAATGAACATCAAACACATATGATATATAGTTTATACAATCTCTTAATTTGAAATAATCTCTGATTTTATGTGATTTGCAGGTCCGATAGGTGCAGGTTTAGGGGAGATTGTCCTTTGCTTGAGCAAATTTGCTCTTGCTATGATGAATTCAGTCCTTCCTTTGTTGAATTTTGCTGCTGTTAGGATGTACTCTGCCTCTTAAAGTGGCTGATCTGCTTTAAAATTTCCCTTTTGAGACTAAACTTTGGATTATTTTGGTGCCAAATTGCTTACAATTTGATGAATTCGCTTTGTCTTGTGGGCAATGTACATGACTTTAGCATGAATTCGCTCTTGTACCTTCGGAAGGTACATGGTTTCTCATTGATTCGCTCCTGTACCCTTGAGAGGCACATGGGCGATTTTTAATAATGCACATAATTTGAACACAAATTGATGAAAACTAGCTCGTGTAGAATGATTTTTAGGAGGCTTATAATGTTTGAATGTTTGAATCATATCCAAGAAAGTTTTCAAAACGTTTTCGTTTGCAAGGTACCCACTTCTAAGACAATTCGCTCCTGTCCCTCTGAGAGGTACATGAGCGAATTAGCCTTTTGCTCAATTCATGCCTTCATTTTGCTTATAACTTTATCTCTCAATCCTTCTTTCATGAAAGTCATGTCACTCTGCCTTCAAAATTGCTCAAGGGTGAGATTCACTCAAGGCCTTAGGCGAAGTACAAGGTCTCCTTAAGAAGTTCGCTCCTGTCCCTCTGAGAGGTACATGAGCGAATTTGGCAAATATGTCTTAGGCTTTGACAAAATACTCATTTCTCTCCCTTGCTCATGCTGTTTTAGCTTTGGATCATCCTAGGAAAGCACCTTGAGATAACTCTGCTTGGAATTTGGGAGCAAAGTCTATGTTTTAGCAGATTCGCTTGGGTACCTTAGCGAGGTACATGACCTCTTAGGTAATTCGCTCCTGTCCCTTTGAGAGGTATTGGAGCGAATTTGGCATTTTGGCTCAAATTCTTTATTACTTTATGATCAAAGTTTGTTTTAATACATCTTCAAAGGCATGTCTAAGTCAATCTCTCTCTAATCAAGGCTTCGGAGCATGAGTTTGATTCAAATTGGAAGCAAGAGGGAGGCTTTAGAAGAATTCGCTCCTGTCCCTTTGAGAGGTAAATGAGCGAATTTGAGCTTTTCAGTCAAATTCCTTTGTTCTTAGCTCCATTTTCATCAAAAAATATCAAAGTTATATCAAGCTAGAGACGTTGGGAGGTCCTAAGGACAAGACTTCATTCCAACTTGCAAGCAAAGCATTGATCCATCTTAGTTCGCTCCTGTACCTTGGAGAGGTACCTGAGCGAATTTCTCCTTTCTTCCTTTCTTGCTTGCTAACTGGCTGGCTTATGAAATATTTTGAACCCGGTATTTCACACTCTCAAAGGCACAAGGTTGAACTTGGATAATCACTGGAATGTTTCAAGTCTCAGATCTGAACCTTTATATTGCCACCTTGGAGGTCAAACTTGCTGAGGAGTGACAAATTCGTTGCCCTTTCAATCACTGTTGAAGTATCAAAACTCGATATTGTGTTTCTTCAAGCCTGATTTCAAAAAGAAATCTCCTTGATCATATTGTGAGTGAATCAAATTATCTTTGGAGTGATCTTTGATGACTAAAATGCCAAGATGAATTCTTTGATGCGAAGGATCAGGATCTCTATCGCAGAATTTGAACAATTGCTGCTGTATGCATTAACTGGGTGAGCCTCATCTTCCCTTCCAAGTATAGTTATAGTTCTTCCTCTTACATCGTTCGAATACGCCTCATGACCTCAGGTTAATGAGCAGTTTTCTTAGTAATTTGCCAACCTTCATCAATTTGGTGCTTTATTTGTAGCAGATGATTAAATTGATCAACTTTGATCACTTAATTGCTCCTCATGAAATCGGTCCTTAAGGCTTGATTTGTGTAATCTCTTTTGAAGCAGCTTTGTAAGCTTCATTCGTACAATCTTGGACTTATACTGAGCAAGCACTCATCAAGGTCACTTTCTTCTTTGAAAGTTGATCCCATTGTATAGATGCAGCCTATATGATATGAATTCACACATGATCTTCACTTAGATCTGAATTGAGCTGAATCTGTGATTGAATTGTATGGATATCCACCACTCTTCCTTGTTAAAATTTGCATTTCTGAGTTCTTTACTCCTCCTGTATTGAATGTGAAACCTGAATTCTTGATTGATCTCCTTCGTTCCATGCTCCATGCATCCTTGCTCCATTAAACCTGGAAACAAACATATTTTGATCAAGATACTAGAAAGAGAACAATGTTTTTTCTAGATCTGGAAATAAATTTCGAATCTGATTTCCCTTATTTCTAATATGGATTTGCTCCTTTATGTTGTTATTTGCTTCTGCTCTTTTATACCCTGATTTTGAATTTGCTTTGATTTACTTCATTTGAATTTAAATCCCAAATGGTTTTGGTCTAAAGGACACGTCTTTAATTTCAAGGGCCAGCTTCCTTATCATTAACTCCACACCTTGCAAGGAAACGGTGAGGTGGATGCTTTCTTCTTTTCTTTTTTTAAAAAAAGGGAGAAGAATAAAATACTCTATGCCTTGAAAGAACCTTTTTTAAAATCTCCACTTCAGATTTGGTGGGGCCCAAACAATATGTGGCATGGTAATTAAAAACACTTAAAATCCCCAAGCTAAAGCTCGGTGGGTCCCAGCAAGGAAAGTCCTTAAAAATCTTATTTGATTCTCCATTTTTGAGTGTGTGTGGGGCCCAAAGGATGATGAGAGGAATATAGGGGAAGTGGTAAGGGAATGCTACTACGTGGAGAGAGAGGGGTGATGGGATGTTGGAGAAAAGGGGGACATAAGGGAGATAAATGATGGAAGTAGGAGATACGTGGGGTAAAGAGGTATAAGAGGTAGTGGATGGAGCTAGGGGAGGTTGGGGAATAAAATGTAATGGGAGGTATAAGGGGGGTAATGAAAGGGTAGAGGGTGTGTAGGAATTGGGATAGGAGGTATGGTGGTAGGGGAATAGGATAGTAGATGGGTAGGATAAGGGAGAGGCAACGAGTAGGGAAATGAAGATTTTTTAGAGAATATGGGTGAAGGTAGAAGCTAGCTTAGGGAAATAAGGTAGGTAAAGGCTATAATGGATGGGGTTAGGATAGGCGAGTTTAGGGGAATAAAGGTAGTAGATGAGGATAGTAGATGAGTAAGGAGGTTGGGATGGGGATATATGGGGGTAGTGAATGAAATTTAAGATATGATAGGAAAAAAGGAAGGGTAGTATTAGGTTGGAATGTGAATGAGGTTAAGGGATGGGAGGGATGAAAGGAATGGAGGGATGTTTAGGAAATGGAAGGTAGGTTATGTAGAGGGTAGAAGTGAGTGGGATGGAAGTGAAAGGAGGTGGAAGTGGTAGTGATCGGGTGAAGGGGTAAAGGTAGGAAAGGGGACGAGAGTGGTTGAGTTTGGGCACCCATGGGTAGTGCTGGGAGAAGTGTAAGTGATAAAACCTTGGCTGGGCAAAGGGGGCATCGAACCTCAGTGCATTTGAAAGAGACAAACTTGATTAACTTCTGTCTTCCTGACCTACTATACCTCTTCAATGTGAAGGTTAATAGCAAAGACTCAACACTAACCTAGAACTAAGCTAAGAAGACTAACCTAGAAAGCAAAAAGTGGGGGTCCTCATTTGCAATGGGGTGATGTGTGAATACCTCACAACAGGATCGAAAATAATGGAGTTAGAATTAGAAAGGACAACTTTAAGAGGATATTTTTTTTGAGTATTGTATTATATCAGAGTTTTTAGAGAGAAACAAAATACTTTGGGAAGCAATACACTGTACAACCTTCTTGATATAAGGCAATGGAAATGATGTCTCTGTCAGTGTTCTATTATTGGTATCAATTGTTGTGTTGATATTATCGATAATTTATTATTTGGTTGTCTCCAACTTGAGGTTTTCTAATCTTTTAAATCAATATATCAAGTATATAGTTGGTTTATCAAAACAAGTTTATTGTTGTAGTGTGATTTATTTGATCGGTTCCTGCAAGTCAGGATTAAATTCATTCAATTAAGTCATAGTGATTTGAAGATTTCTTTTGGATAATTGAAGTAGAACTTGGTAATAAACTTCCCTACACATTTATGCAAGTCATAAATATTTGAAAGTGCCGACCAATTTGAGTTACAACCATTAAGAAGACACATACATCATCATGACTTTGTTGCCCAATGGAAGGAATGCATTGATGATTTAAACCCTAAAAAGATGAACTCTTTAAAACATCACATTTATATACAATTTCAGTTTCAGTTGTAGAGATAGAGGAAGGAGTTAGTTTGTATTCAATTATCTATTTCAAATGTTCATGCCAATTTGAGATAGATTGAGGATGGTTTAATTACAATCATATAAGAAGTTGTAATCTACTTAAGTTATTGTTATCACAAAAGCTTGCACCCTTGCTAAGCTATCAACTCAGCAACCTTGTGAAACATGGAAACAACCCTGAAGTGTGGGACCTTGCACGAGGGGGTTGAATCTCCGGAGAAGGCCGACTTCCTTCTCACTCCAGGTGCAGGTGTTGAACCAACTCAACACTTTAAAATTAATTCCTTAGCCTACCTAAACAAATTTTAGAGGTTAAGGGAAGAGAGAATGCTTGAAATAAAGGGAGGTGATGCACCAAGAAGAGATTGTTCCTCTCCCCACCCGAAATGGCACAAGGAAACAACTGAAAAGCCCAAGAGATGCACAAACTTCAATTGCATGAGTGACCCAAACTCATGTGTGGAGGTTAGAATTTTCTAAGTGTCAAGAGGGAAGAAGGATTCCCACAAAGTCACACTTAGAAAATAAGTAAACACAGCATGCATGTGAAAAGAAACCACAAACATACACTTATAATGGAGGTAAGAACACATAAACATCATACATAAGTTGAAGGAAGGCAAGAATAGAGATTTTCAATTAATCATAAGGCCAAATGCCAATCTTACAGTTGCAGAAATGCAAGAAATAATTACAAGTCTTGAAGAGAAGAGAAGAGCATAAGAAAACTCAAGGCAGCAGGGAGAGAACCCTTTACAATGAGGCTTAACAACCTTATATAGAAAAATGGCTTGCAATGGTGATCATGACCCCTGCATGTCAGTCTGGAAGTGCAGGGAAGTGCATGCACTTGGCTTGTACATGCAAGCAACCTAGCCATAGCTCAAAAGGCAATTCTAAGGAAGGTGGATTGACTAACCTTCCAAAGTCAGTCATGACATAAGTCACCAAGCATGGCCCCGTACCTTCCTTGATAGAAACCCTGCCAAAAACACTTAATGCACCCTTGTGGCTCTACAAAGAAAGTGCTCAAGTCACCAAAACTGTCAGAGCATTAAAAGCCTTGAGTGTCGATCACACCATTTGGAAGTGTCGCCAGGAGACTTCGGAAGCCCGGACTCCCGAAGTGAGGAAGACAAGGGAAGGACTTCGGAACCTTGGGGTTCGGAGTTCCGAGATAGAAAGGAGAAGAGAAGGGAAAGACCTTCGGAACCTCGAGGTTCCGGAGTTTTGGAGGAACTAGAGAGAGAAGGCAAAAGGGGACGGAACTTCGGAACCTTGGGGCTCCGATGTTTTGGGGAGAAGGAAGAAGGGGGAGGAGGGGACCTCAAAACCTCGGGGTTCCGGGGCAAGGCAAGGGAAGGGAACTTCGGAACCTCGGGGTTCTAGAGTTTCAAAGAAACTAGCAAAGGAACTTCAAAACCTTGGGGTTCCGAAGAAGAAAGGGAAAGGCTAAAGAGGAGGGGAACTTCGGAACCTTGGGGTTTCGGAGTTCCGGGAAAAGGAGAAACTTAAGAGAAGAGGCGAAGGAGAGGAAGGCTAGGAACTTCGGAACCTCGGGGTTTTGGAGTTCCGAAGAGGGGAGGAAAAAAGGACAAGGAACTTTGGAACCTCGGGGTTCCGGAAAAACTAGGGAGAGAAGGCAAAAAGGGGAAGGAACTTCGGAACCTCGGGGTTCCGGAGAAGGAAGAAAAGCGGCTAAGGCAAAAAACTTCGGAACCTTGAGGTTCTAGAGTTCCGGAAAAGGAAGAAGGAAAGAGACAAGGGCAAAGAGAAAAGAACTTCGGAACCTCGGGGTTTCGGAGTTCCGGGGAAGAAGAAAAGGCCAAAGGAGGAACTTCCTCCAGACAAGGCAACACTTCACACTTCATGATTCTTCTCTCCTTGATCAGTTGGGGCTGCGCTGGTCCATGGAACATATCTCTGATCGGTTCTCACTGATGGACCAAGGATGTCATAAAATGACAATAGTTATCAAAAGGTACACCCGCCTTGTTATAGCAGAACTTGAAGTGCAGGAGTAATCAATCTTTTCGAGGATTGAATCTCGTTTGTTGGCCAAGATCTATTATCAAACTTGATCATAAAATCTGGTATATTCTTCGAATTTAGCAATCTGCGGTCTTGGGAACCAACACACAAGAATAGAAATAAACTTAAAATTGAAATATAAAAGAATATAATTAAATATATTTAAAATTTAATTAAGTTAATGAATTGTCAAAAGGCATGAAATGATAAGTTGGGACTCTCCCAAATATGAGGTATAAAAGGGAGATGAAAACTCATTTAAAGGGGGGGAAATATTGAAAATCCGAAGTGCAGATCAGATTTAAATAAGAAGTGCAGATCTAATTGTGAAAGGTTGTGTCCCTTTAAAAGGGAAGAAATAATGAAGAGTTGCACTCTTTCAAAGCATGGTAATGGTGAAAGGGTGTGTCTCTTGCCAAAGGGCATACATGATGAAGAGGTGTGACCTCTCCCTCACATTGAGAGATATAAAGGAATCAAAAACCTCCAGTAACATCACCATCAATGAGATCAGATCAGAACTTTTATTAAGTTACAGGCAGTAACATCCTTGTTCTTGGTGTCATACTTAATGAAAGACTAATAGGAGCCTTGAATTAATTATTGATATTCACATTTAATTATGAGCAACCAATAATGATTGCAAATTAAGGATATCGCTGCCTTAAGGGAGGACAATCAGATCGAAGAAAGATTAGTTAAATTAATGATAGGATCTTCAAAGCAAAATATCAATGATGGTCGGCACAGCTAAGCAACATCGAAGAAATGAAAGGCAGCGACCTTTCAAAGGGGTCGCTTCCACTAAAAAAGTCATCACCACTGATTGGTGGCCCTCCAGCATGGCGGGAGGGGAATAAATAGCCCTAATCATTCGGAGAAAGAACATGGGGAAGGAACGTTGGGAGAGAACAAGGAAAAAGGGATTGAATCTGCAGCTACAAGGATAAGACAGCATTCTGGTATGAAGTTTTTGTGCATAACTCTGTTAATATTCTCTGCATATTATTATGAATAGCAGACCGTCTTTAAGACTATCATTGCGTGTTATCTCCTGCACTCATTGTGTAATCTAATATGATTAGTATGATGAAATGTGATGTTATCACCTGTGTATTATATCTAATTTTTGGAATCAACCATGTTTAAGACTACAACAGGGAGAACGATTGATAGGGCACCCCGACAATATGATTTATGATAGGGAGAATGGCTGATAGGGCACCCTGTCAAAATGATTTGCAATAGGGAGAATGTTTGATAGGGCACCCTGTCAATTTGACTCACTCAAGGGAGAACGGCTCATAAGGCAACCTATCATTGTGGCTTGATTAGGGAGAACAGTGGATACGACGCCCTATCAAGTATAGCTTATTTCAGGGAGAATAGTTGTTAAGACACCCTGACAAGTTACCTACTCCATCTTGATTGGTTCAGATTTCCTTTAGTTATAATCTATAATTTGGAGCTTTACATTTGCAGTTATTTATAATTATAAATTGTATTTAGCCTCACCAATAATTGATCTTCCTTTACTTCATATTCTATCTATATTTCATAACTCATAGGTAGTCTCTCCTTATCTTATTGATCATAATTAGACATTCTGTATTTTGTAGTTAGTATGTTGTAATTATTAATCACTTATACATTAAATTTCTAACTTGTTGTAGGGTTTCTTATTTTGAGAAATACAAGTATCCCCTCTGTAACCCACCCTTAGCTGTTAAGAATCAAAATCTAGGGTAAACTAGGGCATTTCACAAAAGGGGACATTACATTAAAAGAGGAAACTTAGGAGGACCCATAGCTGAAAATCTAAAGAGCACAAAATAACTCAAGGTACAATCACACAACACAACCCCTCAAAATTTACTCATTCAAAGAACCCCCACAAAGCAATGATTTGGCACTTTATACTAAGTGTAATTACAATGGCCACTTGCAAAGAAAAGGCAAAGTGGATTTCTGATTTTAATGATTACAATTGCCACAGTTAGGCTATAGTAGATTCATATCACTATGCAAAAAACCAAACTGAAAACTGTGCATTGCAATTGCCAAAATAGGCCAAGTAAGACCATGTGCTGAAAGTAAAATTTCTGATCATAATGACTTCAGCTTGATAGAAGTACTGAAATTTACGGGAAAAATTATGCATTTTAAGAAAAAGGCTCGTCAAAAGGAGTCCATATGAGCTTGAATGAAGCCTTGGAAGTTGCAAAAACTAGTATTACTTAGTAACACCTGTGAATAACTCAATTTTATAAAAAATCTAGCAACCATAATCATTAAATAACTACACCATTGTGAAGAGCACAAAATTCTAGCCCAAATAAAAAAAATTGATTGGAAAAAGGAGATAAAATGAGCAAGTTATGAGTATTTGAAGTTGAACTGCAAAATAAAAAATTTATTTGGGGCATTAGGCAAAAGTGCCCTTTGCTAATTGGGCAGTTTTTACGGCTGACTGTATCCATACAGTTGGTGACATGGTTAGCTGATTGTGCATGTATGGTCAATGACATGGCTTGCCACATGTCAGGTGGTGTGGTGCTGATTGAGTGTTTGACCGTGTCAGCATGTGTGAATAATAAACTGCTGCATGCCCTGTTGTTTGGGCTAACACGACAAATGAATTTTTGCCATGTGTTGTTGCAGTGAGCTAGGTTCTTTGTGATGTGGTGGGGCCACATGAGGTGGCAGGAGGGCCATGTGGCGCTTGATGGTTTGTGCCGTGTGGAGCTCAGTGGGTTGTCACAGTTGTTGGAGGTGTAGAAAAGTTGGTTGGGAAGTATGCTGCCAGTAGGTACAGGGTACCCTACGTGCAAAGTACGATCTGCAAAAAAAAGACATTACAATTTTTTTTTTGTTTAAAAAAATCTTTACAAAACTGTGTAATAAATTCAGTGAATATAAAATTTTTAATTTTTTTTTAAATAAATACAAAAATCGCAGAAATAATGATTGTTTTTTTGCAAAAAGTAAAATTTCATACTGCACTATAATAATGATGCCCATATTGCCATGGAGGGAAAACTTTTCTGAGGGCTCTGGGTGAAGTGCTTTGATTTTGACAATTTGACAATCGATAGTGGGGTTTTTGGGCCTTATGAGTGCAATGGAAGGGTCAGTTTTGGCCCAAAATGCTCAGAAATTGCAGTTACCTCCTAGAGCTGGTAATTATTGACCACCTTCAAACCCTTGTAGATTTGGCCTCTGGTGTTCAATTTGGGTGAAACAAAAGATAAAACTTTCTTGAACGTTTTTAATCCAATGGTGATCTCAGATTTTACCCAACAAGCACAGATTTTGACCTACAATTCAAAGCCACTAAAATAAAACCCCCAAAATTTACAAAATTTCGCTCGAAATGACTAATCAAAGGCACTCAACAAGCTCTGATACCATGTAAGATTTGGCTATGGAGATAGCCACCCAAGATCTATAGGCCTAATGGAAAGCATAAGAACAAGAGATAATCAATATAATAAGAACAAATTTTATTCTCATCAAGAATGCAATAGAATTTATGAATGTTCAAAGGAGACCCTTGGTTAGGTAGGCTAGGGCGAGACATAGGAAGGCATAAGATTATAACGAGTGTCTTAATCTTATGACAATGAGACAAAAACGATAACCTATCAGCCAAAAAAGGTGGAAAAGTCATAGTGTGATAAGTGCACAAAAGGTGGAAGTTCTACTTAAGGTTGTCAAGTGATAACGTGATAGTACCATTGAAAGTGGGAATCTTCCTATGTTGTTCCTAAGCAAACTGTGGATCATGGAATTGCTTATTCAATCTATTTCATTGTGATAGAAACAAGAGGTTCATATCCATTATTTTCTTTGCATGGTATAATGCATAATGAAATCAGATATGTTACTTAAAATTTTCAAAACAGGGATAGTAGGGGATGGGATGATGACTTTTAGGGACGATGATTTTTCAAGACATTTCTTTGGATGGTAGGGGACATCAAAGAGCATGACTGTATAAAAAATAGGGAAAATTTAAAATATATAGGGAATTTTAAAATATTAATATGATAACATGGACAAAGCATTCATGTATAATGCATAATGAAATCAGATATGTTACTTAAAATTTTCAAAACAGGGATAGTAGGGGATGGGATGATGACTTTTAGGGACGATGATTTTTCAAGACATTTCTTTGGATGGTAGGGGACATCAAAGAGCATGACTGTATAAAAAATAGGGAAAATTTAAAATATATAGGGAATTTTAAAATATTAATATGATAACATGGACAAAGCATTCATATATGCATAATTTATCCTTAATATATAACATTTGTGTTGAGTTGAGAGTTTATGAGTCAAACAAATTAGAAGATGTCAAAATTTAATTCATATTGCTTTCATAATTCATTGTCAATATTATTGTGATATGAAAATTGGTATACAAGTTACAACAAAATGCCCAAAGGTTGCAAGTTTCACTTTCAATTACAATATGAAAATACAAAAAAGGAATTACATTGCTGCCCCTCATCCACATCTCTCAACATTGCATCAAAATCGGACTTCTTTGACGAATGATTTCCACTATGAGCGTCTGCCACATCCAATGGAATCCCATCCAATCCCTCTTGTGCCTACTCCTCATCAACTTGGGTGACGTCTTTGAGATCAATATCCCATCGTAAAGCTGGAGTTTGCCAATATTTTGAAGTCTAACGATTGTGAAGATGGAGAGCACTATGCACGACCACAAGCTTCTTTGCTTATCTAGCGGTAAGTATATTCCTCTTAATGAAGTGGCTAAAGCTATATGTTGACCAATTTCTGTTTGCAACAAAGGAACTAGCAACTTGTGAAAGGCAAGCATCCTCAACTATGGTTCAGCCTTCGTGTGCCATTTCCACCATCCAATAGGGTTAGTTTGAGCTAGGTTAGTTTGAGATAATGTAGCTCTATCTATCTTTGTCTCTAGTTTACTAAATGTTGAACCATGAAGATTTGTGAAGGCAAGCCACTTTGTGTGAAGTATTGTAGACTCCTTAATTGAATACATTTTTTGAAAGGCCTTCATTAGCTCTTATTTCACCTCTCTATCATCACAAGGGCATGGGGAGTACATTGTGTTCCACCTCCACATCACAATGGACTTAATATGTTGCTCATATAATCCCAAAGTAGGACCTGTAGTCAAAATTGTTTGCTTTATCTTTCCAAGCATGTTGTCAAATGTTTCATATATCTCTTGAAGACTAGGAGAGGTTGTATTAGCATATCTAATGATATCTACAAGAGGTGAAATGAAAAAGAAAACATATCTGCAAAATGGAAACAAAATTTCAAAAGAACTAATTGACAAGTTAGAAACATCAAAAGTTGAAACATAAAATAATATAATTAAAATATTAAAATCATAAATTTAATATGAAAATCAGCAATTTAATGCTTAATTTTTAATAAGATTAGCAATGTCTTACTTTAGAATGGACCACCAATTTTCATCAAGGATTAAGGATCCTTTGCTTGATGGCTTTTCCTTTAGTATAGCTTGAATCAAGCTATTTACTCCACATTGAATTCACCATCATCAATTGTAGAGGCTCATGCACATTAGACATCCTCTCTAGGAAAATGAAGTTACTGGCATATTTTGTCTCAAAAAGTTTGAGAAATTCCTTATTTGACAATGTCTTGGAGAGAGCGAGGTGTGGTGGTTGCAAATGAACATTTGATATGTCAAACTTTTTTCCATCACTTGCTTCACCCTATCTATTTTCCCTATGTCTTTCAATGCATTGTTCAATGCATGAACACAATGTGGGGTCCAAAAGATGTGCTTGTAAGCATCTTCCACCACCATATTAGCCAATTTGCACACACATTCTAATTCATTGACTACTTGTCCAACATTTGAGACCCCAACCTCCTCTATGTCCTCTCTCAAAATACTTTATTGGATTTTTTCATCCTTATGCTTCCCTGAACAATCCACAACTCTAAGAAAATAAGAGCCAGTTGGGCATGTGATTGATATTGATGAGTGACCGATGTCTAATATTGGTCCACTCATCCATCACAACAGAACAACTTGTCCTGATCCAAGTTTGCCTTATATTCTCCATTAGCAAATTAACTTTAGAATATTCTTTGTCTAGGAGTGTAGTGTGTAGGTTATGATCTCTAGGGGGTACAAATGAGAGACTAATATAGGTTACATTTTTGGTCATTTATTTAAAGTAAGAGGAACCAACAACATGAAATGGGATGGTAGGGGCATAATTTTTTTGGCTATGGAAGACTTTGTTGCATCCCATGCCTACACATTAAACATACTTGCATTTGTCCTTGGCTTGTCACTACCTGTAATGTCCCCACTTTGGAATATGATTTAATAATAAAATTAAAATACAAAAGAATAAAAATAAAAATATAATTAAAATACATTTATTTAGTACCGATTAATCATCCATTTATTTCTCTCAGCAACATAATATGAATTGAATCAGTTAAACAATATAATATTAATTAAATTAATTAAGCAAGTATTTTTATAAGATTCCTATGTTACTAATAACTGAATCTTAACCTAATGATGATTAATAAGTAAATATGAATTCTATTAATAAGTAAATATAAATTGAATTAAAATGAATTCAATTAATAAATAAATATTGATTAAGTATTAAACTATAAAAAGTAATTGTGTCTCCTAAGAGTCACGATAGTGCAAAAGAAATATTACTAAGAAGAGGACGTGACTCTCAGTAAGTCACGTCTCTCCCAAAAGGCTGTGGGTCTACCTTTAAATTTGGACCCATTACTTCTCACGGAGGGGAGTTAAGGAGAAAGGGAGGTATAAAATAAGGAAACTCGGAAAATAAGGAAAGGAGGAAATAGATAGAAGAAGAACAGAATCAAGTCTGCCAGGGAAAACAGAATCGGGTCTGCCAGCAGAAATAAATAGGAGACAGCAGTGGAAAAGTAAGTAGAAGTCTAAGTTCTCATTTAATATTAAGATATAGCAGTCAGTAAATTATAATTATATTAAAATCTATCTGTATCATTAAATATAACTGTTGTATCTTAATGAAATGAAATGCATTATTATGATATTAATTTGAGAGTCAAATTATATGAAATTATTCAGACAACATTAAAATTACAATACTGTTGACCGAGCAAAAAAAATTACAATACTGTTGGAAATATATATCTGCACACAAGTCCAAGAATACAAAGTACAATCAAATACAGTTTACACAAATTATTGTAATGCTGTAAATTCATATAATGCTAATAACATAAGTAATAATAAATTGCCTGTAATGGAATAAATGATTAATATTGGTACAAGTAATACTAATAGAGACATTGATGATAATCCAATATAAGACACTAATGTAAACTAATGTAAAATGGTAATTATGTCAAATATAATTGGTTATCATCATAAGATGGATTGAATAAATATAACAAATGATTCATTGTAAATGAGGGACCCCTTCTTAAGTACGCCACTTCATAGTGGATGCCTAACACCTGCCACATGGAGCCAAGAGGGGTGAAGCATCTTCTCTTGGGCTTAAGAGAGAAGGCAGTTGTGATGAGGGGGAACGGCAATAGAACACCTTGTTGGGTACGCCACTCCATGATGGATGCCTAACACCTGCCATATGGAGCCAAGGGGGATATGGTATTCTGCCCTCGGGCCTAGGAGGGATGGTTTCTAGGACACCCTATCCAACTAATGGACTAAAGGAATTGATTACTGACTGACTTAAAACTGACTCTATATAATAATCTGATATCATTAAGGAAATATAATAATCTAATTATATTCAACAATTATAATTCTAACAGTCATTAATATAGCAGATTTGATATCATTTAATATAATTCATATTTCAGTTTTCAGTATTTTTTCATATTTGTTCTCTAATTTTGTTGCAGAAAACAATATACAAAGGTACGCCTATAAAACCCAATTACTTATTTATAGATTTGGCCAAATTTAGGTTAAATTAAAGTGTAACTAATTAGGGGACACTACACTACCACTAATCTTCCTCTTTTTTGTTGTGGCAATATCACTAATACCTATGTCACAAGGTTCAAGTTCATTTTTGTGTTCGACAATAATAAAATTTGGGTGAAGTTTGGCAAGAAAAAAATTCAAAAAAAAAAATTGTGATAAAATTTGCCTTAAATAAATTTGATTTAAAAAAAATGTAAATTGTAATTCCATAAACATGAAACAATATTATGTTAAATTTGAATACACTATGCCATTTATTGCATAGTGTGATGGTCAAATTGTGGCTTTGTTGTTGTTGCCACCAAGGTTCAAACCTAAGTTACCGGTTCTTCCCTATTTTGCCTGGGTCCGAGTCCTGGTTCATGCCCGGTCCTGGTTCACCCCAGGTTCGACCTCGGGTGGAACCCAGGTCAAACCCAGACAGACCCAAGCCCGTGGGTTCCCAAAAATGGGGCCCACGAGTCATAAAAGAAAGAAAAACAATTAAAAAATAGTTTTTTTAATAGTTTTTAAGCATGTAAACCCTAATTCACCCCTTTATGATGCATTTCATGAATCAAAACATTCATTCAACTCATTCTATTTGCATTTTTGAAGATTTTTTCTCTACAGCCAGGTTTCTTAGTTTTTGCATTTTTCTTCGAAGGTGAAGACTACAAAGGTGTGAGACATGCATCAAAGGCATAGGAATCACTGGAGAAGGATAATTTAGCCATCAAAGGTGAGCGAATATGATTTTTTTTTCAAGTTTTCAAGAATGTTTCAAGTTTTTTTCAAATTTTCAAATTTTTTTTTCAAGTTTTTTAAATTTTTTTTAAAGAAGTCTTGTATATATTTTTACACTTTGTATGCATAGTATGGGGTCATAATGCCGAAATTTTAATAATTTTTTTCAATAATGTTGTGTTTTCTCTTTTTTATTTTAGGTGCACTATTCATATAATCATACATAATGGCTGGAACTGGAAGTTCAAGTGCAAGCTCTAGTTCAGTTGCCCATGTTCAAACTGAAAATAACCCCTTTAAAATTGATCAAGATTCACCACTTTGGCCGTATACAACAATGGTCAAGCAAGTGTCTGGTGGTGGGGGTTTTGTTTGGCAATCTAAATATTGTGGCACTGAGTATACCAGCTCATACTATCGATTGAAAGGCCACCTTTGTTTCATCCCCGGGCGTGGAATAAATTTTTGTAAGGGATCAGATGGCAAGGGGTTGTCAAAAGCTCTAGTTTTGGAATATATTAGAGAACAAGAGGAAGTTGATAGGAGAAATGGCAAAGCAAAGACTGATCATCCTCTTGTCCAGTCAAGCTTGAAGACTACGAGGCCTTCTAGTAGTATTGACTCCACAAGACCAGTTGGTTCACAATCCTTTCATGCCAAAACCACCAGTTGCTCCACTAGAGAATCAAAATGTTGTGGCTTCACGGAAAAGAGGCCCATTGGATAATGTCTTCAAAAATGAAATGAGAGAGATTGCAGATTAGAGCATTTGGCGTTGCCTTTATGGCAATGGGCTTCCTTTCAACCTTGTTAGATCACCTTACTTTCGGGACATGGTACACACCCTTTGCAACACACCTTCTGATTATGTTTGTCTAGGGTATGAAAAGGTGAGAACCACCTTATTGGCAAAGGAGAAAGCATCCGTAGAGTCACAGTTGAAAGTCATCAAAGATACATGGCCGGAAACAGGTTTGACCATCGTTTCTGATGGATGGAAAGATTGTAAAAATAGGCCATTGATCAATGTTATAGCAGTGTGCCCTAAAGGGGCAATGGTTTTGAAAGCGGTGGATTGTGAGGGGCAAGTGAAAGATGCAAGTTTCATTGCCAATATCCTCATAGAATGCATTGACATGGTGGGGCCTGAAAATGTTGTCCAAGTCATAATGGACAATGCTAAAAATTGTAGGGCAGCAAGGACTATAGTGGAGGCTGCATATGGTCACATCTTTTGGACACCATGTGCAGTCCACTCACTCAATTTAATCATGCAAAAGATTGGCACACAAATTGACTGGGTAAAAAAATTGTACGCATAGGGTGAGGAGATTTAAATGTTTGTGACTAATCATCATATGTCACAAGCCATTTTTAGGACCTTCTCCAAGTTGGAGTTGTTGAAGGTAATTACTAATTTAAATTTTATTTTTTAATTTTTAATTTTTTATAATTGATATATGTTGTGTATTTTTTTATGTCATGTTAGGTTGCTGAAACACGATTTGCATCTCACACGCTCGTCTTAAGACGACTTGTGAAGGTGGGAGAGGCCTTGAGTTCTATGGTCATCAATGAATTGTGGAGTGTATGGAAGCACATGTAGACAGAAAGAGCTCTAATAATAAGAGCATTGATCCTTGATGAGAAATGGTGGGATTATGTGGAATATGTTTTGAATTTCACTGAGCCCATCATGAGCATGATTAGGTATGTTGATACTGATCGCCCATGTTTGGGTGAGATTTATGATGACATAGATTGCATGGTGGAGAAATTAAGAGAAGTAATAAAAAGAAAAGTAAATGACCCAATGGAAATAGTTTTCAAAGTTGTGCAGAATATTATTGTTGACTGTTGGAACAAGATGACCACCCCCTTACATCTCTTAGCATTTGCTTTGACACCAAAATTTTATAGTGCAGAGATGCTTGCAACACCAAGGAGGGTGCCACCATATAGAGATGCAGAGGTTGCTTCTAGTTATAGGGCTGCCTTTAAAAAGATATATCAAGATGAGGAGACAAGAAATGTTGTGATGAGGGAGTTTGACCAGTTTGTATCCACAAAAAATCATGATGTTGTAACTGTCAATGCTAGATATGGGATGGATGCTGATGAGTGGTGGTATGTAGTTGTACATGGTCAAGGCTCCGTTTACTTGCAGCCTCTTGCAATTAAACTTCTCTCCCAAGTATGTATCTTTTTTATTTTTTATTTTTATAGTTTTCCAATTCCATTTGATGCTATCATATTTTTTATTTTATAATTTATAAATTTCTAATTATGTTTTAACTTTTATTTTTAACCGGTTGCAAGTTCTTCTTCAGCTGAGCAGAATTGGAGTACGTACTCCTTCATCCACTTAGTCAAACGTAATCGTTTGGGTGCAAAGAGAGCTAAGGATCTGGTCTACGTACACTCCAACCTTCGTTTGTTGTCACATAAGGACCCTGAATATAGTGTGGCTTCAACAAGGAATTGGGATCTAGCCCCCAAGTGTGCTGATTTAGATGCTACAATTGCACAACTTGCCCGAGTCTCTATAGACGAGGCAGCTATGGAACTTGAAAGAGACATGGCTAGTGGGAGTGGCATTCCATTGGATAGTGGTTCAATTGATGCTGAATTTGAACCACTTGATGACCTTGGGCTTGGGTTGGATGCTTCAGATGAAGATGAATATGGAGTTTAAATCCCATAGATGGCTTGTAATTTGAATTTTTATTGTGTCATGACATTTTCACATATTGAAACTTGAAGTAGTTGAAAATTGAAACTTGAATATTATCTTTTTTTGCAAATTATGAATATGATATTAGACTTTAGTTATTATTGATTACATTTGCGATATATGAATATTTATTGGTGTTTGCAATTATGGATTTCCGATTTATGAATCAGATTTATCATTTATGTATGGAAAGTCACATTGTATATTTTATTTCTGTATGGATTGTATGTAATTTTGATGTTTGAACATATATATGTGTACGGATGAACCCGTACCCATACCTATGATTTTTTTTTGGCCGAATCCGCGGATTCGTACCCGAATCCGAACCCGAACCTGAATCCGAACCCGAACCCGAACCCGAACCCGAACTTAGGTTCAAACCCTCGTTTGGCCATTATGATTGTGGGCATTGTGCCCTTGCTGATCCCTTGCTGATATAAATATCATATTATTTTAAATATGTTAAATTTTAATATCATATAAATAACAATTTTAAATCTAAATATCTTTTAAATAATAAATTTTAATGAAATAAACAATAAAACAATTCAAGTCGAATTTCAAATCACCCTCCAAAATGTAATAGAATATTACAAATTTGTTCACTACAATATTAACTTGTTAAATGAAACTAATGACAACTTAAACCAAAAAAAAAACAAAAACTAAACTTAAAAGGTAAAGATAAAATAACGGAGAGGTGTATTTTAGATAAAAAGTAAAGTGTCTTCATTTTATTTTGAATGCAATATCTCCGCTTTTAGGGAGATGTTTTAGGTCACACAACTTTGCAATAGTGATTAGTTGGCTCTATCTCTATTCACTCCAATTTGGAAGCAAATGGTATATTCAATATTCCACATCATGAATTCTTCAATTTGGAAATGGTGATCGACATTGGGTTATGATGCATTAGCATATTGAATGGGTTGAAGCTGTTTGGGTGTGAGATATGCTCTACATTCTGGAACCGGATCTCGTTTTCTTGATTTATTGTTTTTGGCTAGCCTTTGAAATGCACCTGATCGTCGCTCATTGAATGAGAACGACATCATGAAGAAGGTTTTCTATTCTATACCATCAATTTAGATCGGCTAACCATATTCATGATGTGACGTTTTGTGATGCAAGAGGCTCATGACAAGAGTTTCCAAACTTTTTCAATTCGATGATAAGGCTTTCTGGAAGTGCCAGATAAGGACTCCATTGAAGTAACCAAAAAGGGGGCTGTGATCTATGCAAATGCATTTTATAAAAATTTTCCATATGAATTTTATAGCGAATTAAAATGATTTTTGTTAATTTCCTTCAAGTTCGCCAGATTTAGAATTTTTTGTTTGATGTTTGGTGAACATTGTGACATAGACTACTACCACTACTAACCATGGATGGCATAGGAATAGATGATTGTCCTATAGAATGTATTGGTACGATCACACCTTTAGTCCTCATTTTCACCTCCATGCACAATCTATGAGCCTCTACCTTCTCATTCTCCTTTATGTCTAGACAGACCTTAACTCCACGACTTGTAACATCCAATAAATGAAACCATACCCTTGTGTAGTTCCCTCTAAAATTTGTCTTGCAAAGGTGACACAACCACACCTTACTCCCCTCCAAATTTTTCTTTTTGGTATCTAGAGCTATCACAAGTTGGAGAAGATTTTTTTTTGGGATAAAAGGGCCCTTTGCAGTAGGTTTCAAGACAATGGAAGGACACTAGTGGCTGTTCACCTCCACCTCGAACACTTCCACACTCTGATGAGGTTGAAACTCATACACATTTATTTGAGTTTCTTCCACTTCATTGTCACCATTGTCATTCTCACTGCTGCTCATGTTTTTTTTGATATTTAATGCAACTTTAAACTGAAAAATGAAAAAAAATGAAAAAAATCAGACATTTCTTACTTCAAGCTTTGAAAAAAATTGCAAAAAAATAAAAAATGATAGAATTACTTACCTCTTTGAAGAAATTGTTGTCTCACTACCAATGATGCCCTAGATTCAATCTCTTTTCCAGATGCTCCTTCAATTCCTGCTAAAAAAAATTGCTTTTCCATCAAGCCGTACCTCAATATTTTTGCACAAACAAAAAATGCATTTGCAATGAATGGAGGTTGGATTTCTTTGTGTAGGGCAAGTTGGGGCACACAAAGAAATAATAAAATATTAAAAAAAAAACCAAGTGTTTCTTTTAAATGGATATTTTTGGTGGGAACGGCCAGGTGTCCTCTTTTATCTTCTGTCATGTCACCATGTTTCCTATGTTTTTTCTTTTGTGGGGGGGGAGTGGGACAGATTGAGGATGTCCCCTAGGCATTTCTCCTGTCCTTGGGACATCTCGGAAACAGGGACAGGCCGAAAAAGGCTAGGGACGCATCCCTGGGTTTCTTTGGAAATAAAAAATGTACAATGTTGTATATAGTGAAAACTACTCAAGATTAATTGATTAAGTCAATGGGCATGTTTGTTAAAATTTAAACACCATATGTAATCCTTGTCTCCCATGCAATCATATTTTCATGGCTACTTAATTGTGGTAGTTGGGTTTATCTCATTATGATATTCAAGTGGCATCATTCTACTAACTGATTTTTTTTAAAGACAGTTCATTTATTTTCTCAGTTATCCAAAAAGATTGTAAAGCCCAAAATCTCATTCAAATATGAGAGTCCTTTTGTGACACCTGAGATTGTCATCTACTGTACATGAATTATCTACAATTGCACAATCTCTCAATTCAGTCTGACAAAAAGATACAGCTTTACTTTGTTCTGGACTGGTTGCTTTGCTGCTTGCTATGTCTTTTGATTGAGAATTCTGTTGGATTTTAATGGCATTGAGGAAAATTCTTACAGTTTTTAATAACTAGTTCAGGGTTCCATTTATAGCCAAAGTGCTAGACAGACATAACCTTTCAAATGGGTGTGTTTGTTTATTCAGGAGGCCTTCAGCACAAGCTCTACTAGAAATGCCATTTTTTCCTTCCACAGTAAGATCAGCTTATTGGTTTCTTGCTCCTGTTCACATTATGGGGAGCAAAAGTTCACGCCTACAATATGCAGCAAAATTAGCAAGAGAAGGAGCTCTACTTTCCATGGGCTCTTTTGCTGCAGAAATGTGCCTCTCATCTTGTTTACCACTTATCTTGGCTCCTCCTTCAGATTTTGATGTTGAAGCTGCTGTACATTTACTAAGGGAATTTATACGATCTTTGAAACCTCAAGCTGCAAAATCAATGTTGCTGCCTTCAATTCAGAAAATTTTACAAGTCAGTTGCAGTTTTCAGTGAAGTGACTTTGCAGTTTTCCTTGAAGTGACTTCTATTATCAATTTCATCGTGTTGCATTTATATGTTTTTATGACCTATAATTTCATGCTTCTATTTCTAATTTTACCTTGACTTGTGGAGTAGTCTATGCCATACATTGAAATTTTTAGGAAACTTCAGGACTCATTGAGACATAAACAGATATTTATGACAGAGTGCAGAATCATCACACCTCAAGGTGACCCTTCTTCAGATTTCATTCATAAGAGATTTATGGAAGTCAGTGGGTTTACAAGCGTATTTGGAAAACATTCATCCATTGGTGATAAAAAATCTATATATCTCTTATGATAAAAACTCAGCAGCGGCAGCATCAGTTTTGCTTGTAGGCTCTTGTGAAGAACTCGGTACACCTATCACAATTCATCAGGTTAAGAAGGCTCAGACAGTCCTTATGACTATTTTAGTTTTTGGTTTCAAGTATCTCTGTTTTTATAAATTATCAATTCTGCTTTGAATTTTGGTATATAAGTCAAAATATAATGTTTTTTCCAGACAATTCTGCCTCTAATGCAGTGCTTTGGAAGAGGAATCACTGTTGAGGGAATTGAAACCTTAGTTAGAATTGGTAATGCTTGCCAGATTTGAACTTGGAGATTGCGGTTTCTTTTTCTTTTTTCTTTTTATTTAAGTTTTTCTTTGGTGTACATAAGTTTTTTTAGTCAGTTTCTTATCTTCTTAACTCGTGTTTTTGTTGATGTTTGATAGGGGGGCATCTTGGGGATAAAGTTATTGTAAGGCAAATGTTGCCACCTTTACGCAGCATTATATTATCTGGTACAGCTTTCTCCAATGTAGATAAACAGGAGCCTTTCCAAAGCTGGCACACTCTGGCTGTTATAGATGCACTCACAGTTCTTGATGGACTAGTTAGAATTCTCCCAAGTTCAGTTGTCCTTACGGAGTTAGTGCAGGTTTGACATTACTAGTTGTCTGTAACATCTTATAACAGTATATCAATATCTAAAAATGAAAAGATCACAGTGATTTTGATGCTGTTTTCCAGGATCAAAACAGCGTCCATGCAAAGTTGCTCATGCAAAACAATCTAAATCCAAATTTGGTTCAGGTATAATGAAAATATTCCCTCTTTATTGTCTGTTCTGCTAATCAAAGCTATTTATATACTGCTATTCACTATTCAAGAAACATAAGCACCATTTCTAATTTTTTCGTTGTGGATATCTTTTGTATAATTTTCATACAGCCTGCTGCGAAGGCATTACTTGCAATTTGTCAGCATATTGGACCAGATTCTACTGCAGCATTCATGTTACCAAAGATTAAGCCAGTTTTGGATGAACTTGCCTTTTCCCAGGAAGTTGATTCTGTAGAGGAGGAAATGGGGAATCGTGACTCTTCATCCAGAATGCAAAGAATAAATACTAGTGGACATTCTGAAGTTAATGAAGAGGCCTTTGCCAACAATAAGATGGACCTTGTGTAAGTGTCCATTGCTACAGGTTGTTATATTCTGCTTTTTATAGCCATACGGAAATAAAAACAATACTATAAAATTATAGTTGGTCAAGCGTGCCAAGTTTGTAATAATATTAGCTAGTTGAGAATAGATAATTAGTCAGCTATTTGGTATGTAAAACTATGTTATGTAATCGTGTTATTAGTCCCCAAGGAGTTGTTTGTTACTTGTCAGTTCCCATGGTTGGTAATCTTAACCAACCAAGGACTACTATATAGGTGCTCATTTTGTATGTGTCGGAGACTTCTTGTCATTGTCATGTACACATTGCATATCAAGTTGAATGGAATAAATGCTCTATCTTTCTGGAAATTGCTGTACTTGATTTTCTATGTTCTGTAAGTTACATTCGTGTTTACTTCGTATGTTAAGTAACATAACCTTACCTAAGTAAACGTTTGGCACCATTGTCGATACGAACTTGGAAATATAATTCATAGACAGGCAGTATCTCGATGTAATGGGTCGAACAATAGAAGAACCAGAGGTAACTAAATCTAAAGAAGAGGAGTGCACAAGAGAAGACGAAGTAATGCAAGACTTGGTGTATTTGTGGGAAGTATTCGTAAACTCGTACGTTCAAAGGGAGGCCCTGCAACAAGAAGTTCTCGAGAGTGCCATCTAGTATAACCTAATAGTGAACGATGAAGTCGACTATCTTCTATAAAAATTGCCAAGGTTGTTGGCACGTAACTTTATTTCCTTTGAGACCTTCAAGACGAAAAAGGACTGAGACCAACGTAGGCAGTAGATACTACAACAATACGAGGAAATGAACCAGATGGAGGAAGAAGAACATGACAGAAGTAGACATCGTACCTCTGGCAATTAATGCCCTTGCGACCAAACAAAGACCGAACATGTATTGTAGGTGGTCGAGTAGGAGAGGGATTAGTGAGAATATCTCTTGTGGAGAGCGCAAAGTGAATGATGATGGCGGCTGTGGAGAATTGTCGAGGAATCAAAAAGTCCACTAAGAAGTAAAAGTTAAAGTGTTAGTAGGAGTTGTAGTCAAGAGAGAGAAACCATCCTGTGAGGAAGGCACACTTTGTATGAGGAGTGAGTGGGAGGATATTTTCAGACACACACCACACTTGGATGAAACATATCTTGAGCTTGCCGACTAGGATGACAACTCGTCCATACAGTCAACGTTAGATGAGGAGTACAAAGGACATCCCGAACTCACAAATTTATTCTACCACGTTGAGAATCTATCCATATTGGAAGAACCGAGAATAGGGGGAACGGAGCCGAAGACCTTGAGGAGAGAGTCCAGGAACGACAAGGAAGGTAACCAAGGTGCAAGGGACATTGAGGGTGTACATGTAGAGGACTCGTAAGTGGCCTTGAGTGCAAGTAAAACATCGAAACCTTGAGAGCAAAATAGTCCAACCAGGTGCAAGGCATAGGGCATAGCGATTTAGAAGGATGGTGACTCCCTTGGTGAGTCGAAATGTCGATAGGCAGAAATTCCCCAAGTTTACGGGAAATGTATTGGAGGATGTAGAAGGCACTACATGACATGTGAGACTATCTACATAGCAAGCAGTCAATTGGATAAATATTATTGGCTGAGAACATTCCCCATAACTCTATTGCGTAAAGCCCTTAATTAGTTCTCAAAACTTGAGGATGAATCTATAGTCTCTTGGAATGCATTGAAGAAGGTGTTCAAAGACATTTAAATTGCTACAGGACGACAATGAGGTCGTCACCAAAATTTAAACACCAAACAAGGGAAGCATGAAAATGTATGAGCTTACAATCGTAGGCTCAAGGAGTTGTTGGTAAAATTGGAGAACCAACCGACTGATGGACTAAAGAAGTGTTGGTTCATTGAGGGATTGATCCCTTCATTGAGAAAGAAAATGAGAGTAGTACCTCCGTCCTCATACACCGATGCTTACAATTGGGTGATGGACATTGAGGGTGAGAATAAGACATTGCCAAGGGGAAAGAAAAAGGCAAGCAATGACGAGAGCACAGTAGAAAACAGCAATGAGGGCGAATCAAAGACAGTGCAAGCCTTGAGATGGGATATGCTACGCATGATGAAGGAACTCAAGGCCGAGAAGGAGAACACCAAAGAGCCAAAATATTTGTGGTGCACCAACTGTAAGGCAGAGGGCCACACAAAAGTAAACTATTTGAAGAAGTTGAATTGTGACATTTGTCATGTAATGGGACATTCCATCAAAGAACGCCCATACAATCTGAAAACAAGGTGCGCACATGTGCTATTCCCATAAAGGGATCAGTCAGCTCCTCCTACCACACTACTGAAACTACAAAACATCAATAGCAGTGCATCTCTTGGTAGGTACCAAAATCGAAGAGGGAACAATAAGCAATACAATAACAATAACATTGGATCGAGAAGCCATATCCAATATAATTCCAAGGAGAGACCCATGATCCAGTGCCAAAAATGAAATGAATGGAGTCACTTTGCTAGGGAGTGCTATAGCAATTAGAACAAGGGAGGTATGTTGTGCAATTGGTGTTGGTCGGGCAACCATGAGGACATTGACTAACCGAAACAAAAGGGTATCAATGTGCTGGGAGTAGAAGACGAGGAGATTTTGGCAATTACCAAAGCAAAGACTAAGAAAGTAGTGTACCTAGACCATTCCATTAGTAGATGGAGGACTATGAAGTTTTTCACCTTGAGCGCAACATGTTGTAGATCACAAAGATGGGCAATGAAGAAAATAACGCATCAAGTGAGACATCTTGCCCAAGTAGGGGGTTTATAAAGCAGTTGCGAAAGTTGACAACACACTGACTCACAATTTTGAGCAAGACAGGGAGATAAAATGTGAAGAGTGGAAGATGAATAGAGTAAACTTGGGTGATGAAGACAATTCAGAGACAGTTCTTGTCAGTGATGACTAGAACCTAGTCTTGAAGGCAACAACATTTAGTATTTTCATGGAGTACAAGGATGCCTTTTCTTGGACGTACAAGGACTTGAAGGGCATACTGCCATAAATGTGCTACACAAAATTTTGCCCATACCTCGAGCACAATTGCTACGGAAGAGGTTGTATAGAATGAACACAAACTATGCTGCCAAGGTGCAAGAAGAGGTAGAGAAAATGTTGGAAGCAGGCATAATCTTCAAGGTGGAAACAATTGAATGTGCCTCAATAATTATGATTTCCCTGAAGGAGGCAAATCAAATTAGAATATCTATGGACTTAAGGTGCTTGAATGCAGGAACTATCAAGGACCCATTCTTTATTTCGTTCATCGACACCATCCTAGAATAGGTTGTTGGTCATGAGATGTACTCATTTTTGGACTTTTTTTAAGGGACAACCAAATAAGTATGGCCAAAGAGGATAAACTAAAGACTACTGTTGGTTGAAAATTTTGTACACTTGGGAAAATATACAAAATTGTGGTTTCAACCACAACACACGAGTAAAAACTCTCCTAATTAAGGGAAGGCTCCCCCTATCTAACTAAAACTGAAATAAAAACAGGATGGTACAACAGTCTTCCTTCTTTCTTCAAGAAAGACAATATCCTTTTCTCTTCACAGAAAAGGATAGCGATTGAATATGAACAGCAGTAACTACTTTCAAGTGAAATGAGAGAAAGGAAATGAAGTTTCCTGAAAGCGCAAAGACTTCCGTCACTTCCTTCGGGACGGGACAGCAATATCAAGCTCAAAGACTTGACTATTGGAAGTCCTATCTACCCTTTGCTATACTAAATTTTACAACGAATAAAAGACAACAGCTCAAAGGCTGAAGTGATTTATTCTTTTAACACAAAGACAAGAAGTAATGCAAGCTCAAAGACTTGCTGCTATTTCTTATCAAACAGTAATTTTCCTCAAGAATAGACGCAAGCTCAAAGACTTGCTGCTCCTTCAAGAGAGTTTCCTATTTTAATTAATCTTTTCTACTTGCAGCTCAAAGACTTCAAATCAGATTGGACTAAGCTCCTTTAGAAACACTTTGCATAGAAGAAATAAAAGATTCAAACTCAAACATGTAGCTCAAAGACTCAAAACTTGATTAATCCTTCTTTATTATTCTTCAAAAACTTTCAATCCACATATGTAAGCTCAAAGACTTCTTGCTGTAAATTTGACAAAGTTTTTGCTTGCTTTCCAAAAGATGATAATTACAATGGACCTCTCAAGTATTTATAGAAGAGGAGCCTTGAGAAAAAGGTGGGAGGATCCTAACTAACTTGAGAGATTCTCTCAACCACCAAGACTCATTCAATAAATAACTGAGACTTCTTTAACTAACTAAGAGTTACTCTAACTAACTAAGACTTATTCCAACTATAGTCCTAATCGGACACAACTTGTAGTTGCCTTACATATAATTACAAAAGTGCAAGTAATGTGTAACTTGCTTTTTACAAAAAATACTTTTACATGTAACTTGTCAAAACAAAATTACAACTAAAGATTACAAAAGAGGGAAAATTCAACTAAGTTTTGAAAAACACTTAAGTTGCATTTTGTGAAGACACGAATCTTTGAAACTTCCGGATGCTCAATTGTAGTTCCTCAGGATTCAGTTCATGGGTGTTCTTAGCAACAACCATAGTCTTCACAATAGTGTCGTGACAGCGGAGGAGCGCGGAATTGTCTTTATCCAGGATAGACTGGATCTCATGCAAAAAGGCTTGGTGTTTCATCAATGCTTGAATTGAAGCTGACGAGAATTGTTCGCTCCTCCATTCATTATGAATCCTCATCTGTAAATCAGCAAGAACTTCTTCTTCTGGAATCAGCTCTCCATCCTGACTTACTATATTGCAAGAGGCCCTTTCACAATGTGAGACAATACCTCGATAAACTTCATCCCGGAATCTCCTTGCATCACCAATCTCCTCAATGAGGGATTTAAGAACAAGGGTCTTGTTTTCCATGAGTTCTTCAAATTCCAAGTACATGACCCTTGAAGAGATGATGGCGTGCTCCTACAAAATACTCAGCTGTTGTTGGGGCATGGTACGCCAGATTGCCAGACTTTTCTCAACACTTTCCAGATTCTTTTTGAAAGTGTTAGAAGTCTGATTCAGTTTCTCTTCAATAGTTTCCAACTTAGACATTATTTGAAAAATGTCCTTTACTACTTGTACACATTGATCATGAAGCTGATCAACTCAGGAATCCAGTGCTTGTACCCTTTCCACTCCACGAATTGATTCTTGGGAACCAGAAAAACCTATGGAGTTACTCCCTTCAGCAGCAGGTTTTGTGATTTTATGAATGGCTGCCATAAGCTGTCGATTTTCCTCTTCTAGCTTGTCTTTCTTCGCAAGAAGATCGTCACACCTTTGCACCAGAGAAGAAACAGAAAACTGAGCATCATGTTTAATGACCTCATGTGTTTGCTTGCCCAATTCTACCCTTGTAACCTTATAATCAGCAGCTGACATTTCATCAAGTGGTTTATCTGCAATAGGTTCCACAATTTCAGCTACTTTCATCTTGTTGCTATCAACAGTTACCCTAGAGATAGTCTTTGCCTTCTTAGCAACTTTGGATCTGAACTGTTTGAGTTGCTGGTAGTCAAAGGCATCAGGTGAGATCTCTTGCTTCTTCCTTTTCGGGGTGAAAGAGCTAAGCCATGGAGGCAAAGTCATCAACTCACTTCCGGTAGCAGCCGTAGGTAAAGGAGAAGCAGTTTCTGTTTGAATTACCGTGGTCACCCTGGGAGGAATATCTATTTGGACAGCGACCACGGTTTGCTCAGTTACCAATGGACATGAAGATTGCCTCATGAATTCTTCAAAACCAGAAGTGGAAGTATCAATTTCTGATAACTGAATGCAAGTGGGATTATCTTCAGGAACTTTCAACACAGTTTCTTGTTGCCGATCAGGAGAAGGCTCGTATGCTGAAATGGGAACTGCATTCTGAGGAGACTCATCTACGAGCAAATCAGGAGGTGAAAGAGGCGTCTCAATGAAAATTGGAGGAATGACCTCGTGAGGTGAGTCTGAAACTGGAGACTTAGGAGCATCGTCAGATTGCTGCCCCTCTTCTGGATTATCCAGATCGATCACCTGAACATGGAACCGTGATTTCTCCTTCCCACGAATAGTCGTCTCCTCAGGAGGAAGCACTACTGCACGACTGACTCGTAACTTGATCCTTGTGCCCGAAGATGAAGCACCCTCCTTGTTATCAATCTGAATCTTAGACTTCCGTCCAAGAGGCCCCGTAGAATCATCTTCTTTACCAACCTTGATTTTGATAAGTCTAACAGCATTACTTTTCAGCCATGTGTTAGTGTTGGCCAAGATAGGCTGAAATCTGTCAAGGATGGAAACGCACTCCTTGTGTGACCATTGGATCAAAGGAAGTGGAGCTTCCTCAACCCTTCGTGAAGTGTATTCAGGATCAAGTATATGCTCGTCATCGATCATCCCTTGTGGGATATCCGCCAAGTTCAAGTCAACAATTTGCTCAACAGTGAGCTTGCAGTAATCCATCTTCAGAACTTCGGCTTCCGTGCGGAGATCTACCCAGATGTCTTCAATGCGATGAACATGCACAAAGGATTTCTTGATCTTCTCCTTCATACCTCTATAATCAAAATCAGCTCTAGGTTTGAACCTCTTAAGCTTGATTTCCTGCAATTCAGCCTCCATGGCCTTAGCCTTCACAGATGTGACAAGGGAGTATCGGCCAATTTTCAATGGGTTTGTGGTAGAGATCCCCATTCCAAACTTGTGTCTAGCAGACTGAAAAGTATGAACAGCCATGATGTGTCTTCCCAACTCCATAAGAATTATCTTATCGGTTGGGTATCTTGGAAGCATGTATGGCTGACCATCATAGCATCCAATCTTCATATAGGTGAAGGTAGGAAATTGCAGGAACAAACACCCATACTCAGACATCTTGACCCATGCCTCATCTGATACTCTTTTGTTCCTGAGATCCATGTCAAACTGACACATGAAATATCCGAAGAATGCATCTTGGACTCTTCTGAAATGCAGTCTGTTGGGTTTCAATGGCAATTGGTCATAATATTCCCAAACTGGTATAAGCGAGCAATCACCCTTGGTAGAAAGACTTGGAAAGTGTCTAAGTGACGCTGCTAAATATACCAAATAAGAATTCATGAAGAAGGTCAGAGTGGTAGGAACTGCTGCAAGTTGTTCGCACAACGCATCGCTGATGATTTCACCCCATGAAATGTGATGTGATTGCCGTATGAACATAATGAATTGATACATCCATGGCTCAAAGACATTGGAGTGCTCAAGGCCCATCATCTTGCTGAGAAGAGTGATGGTGTCTCCTATCTCCCACTTGAAATCACAACGGTACAACTTGGCCCACCTTGAGAAGGAAGGTCGTGGCTCTTGGATCCACCTATTGATGTGTCGTTTGCAATCTTTTTCCCTTTTCACATAATACTCTGCTACGCTTTCTTTGGAGATTTCCATATAAACAGGTGCAAGAGGTATTCTGGAAACCTTCTCGATTGTATCCGCATCAAGGCGAATTATAGCTTCACCATCATCATTTTTGATGACTCTTAATTCCTTGTCAAAATGATGGGCGCATGCAAGAACGAACTCAGGTTCTAGGGCAGCCACTGGGAAAGAAGATGCATGATGGATATGGCTGTCCAACAGCTGCTGCAAGTTGTTATCCTGTGGATCTTCTACCCTGTTGATGAATTCTGCCATATCAACGTGCCCTATTTCCGTGTCCCTGATGTGATCCAAAGGAGAAGAAACCCGGGAAGGTGCAACCTCATTCTGGTATTTGTCATATTTGTATTTCATTTTGTTTGGAGTTGGAGATGCCGACAAATCTGACATTGATTGTGAACCTGGAATGCTGTGATGAAGACTTAAAAGAGTTAAGGCAACATCATAGTCAGCTGCAAATATCATTCTTCTTCAAATGGGTAAAACTTTGATTTCTGAATTTCATGGTTTTGTGAGAGGAAGAGGGGAGATATGTAGAAACGGGAAAATCTTGACTTTGACCAATTTCGGATCTTGGGAGAATTTTCGCAAGTATACAAGTTGGAAAGGACATACATGCAATCGGGGTTTTAAAACCCGAATACAAGTACACTTGTAAATTCGAAAATGGAGAAATGGACGAAAAATGAGATTTTGACTTGCGAGAAATGATGGAAATGGAAAGTACGGATATGGGGAACATGAATGGATAGAAATGGGAATATCCGGGAAAGTCATTTTCATGAAAATGGGAAGAAATCTTCAACATGTAATCCGGTTTTTAAAACCCGAATTTGCAAGGGAGGGGTATTTCACACTTTCCAACTTGGAATTTTAACCAAAAAAAATGATTAAATTCCTTAACCATAGGGGAAGAACAAAAATTTCCAGCGAACTTGTAATCGAGATTAAAAATCCCGAATACAAGTAAAGAGGAAATTTTGAGAAGAACAATGCAATTCAACAATTGCATACCAAGGGGAAGAACAAAAATTTCCTTTCACAAAAACCAATTTTTGGGGGAAGAACAACACATGCCAAAAATGCAACTAATAACGAAAAATAAAGAAAACAAGAAAATAATAAAATGAAGGGAAGAAAGGAAAGAGAACATACCTTTCTTAAAAATGCAAATGCTTCTCCAATAATGCAACAATTCTTGGAATGAAGAAGCAAAACCGGTAAAAAGGAGCAATCCGTAATGTCAAACCCTTTACACGTTTTTGCAAGAATGCCTTATATGGCAGCAAAATGCAAACTTGGAGGCACAAGAAGAGGGCGAATCTTCCTCAAATCCCAACGCCTTAGAATGGAGAGCAAAAACGATTCCTCTCATCAAAGAATCGTGGCATTTAAACCCTTCAAATTTGCAGCCAAAGGAATCACGTTTTTGCAAAAAACGTGGTATTCAATGCTTCATCATTGGATCATTAAATGGCTCGAATCTTATCCCAAACTCCACGCCTAGGTGAGAGAGGGCAAAACGCTTAAGGAGATTGTAAATTTATGGAGTAAAAAACGCCCAAAATGTGGATTAAAAGAACCACGTTTTTGCTGATTTGGCACCAAGAACCAGCAACAATAAACTCTAAATAGCGAAAAATGAGTTTGTGAAAGCATGAGAATAGGATAGAATCCTAAACGCCTTGCATCTCCAGCAAATCTCCCCAAAAAATCGCTTTGACATCTTCAACAAATCCATTTTCCATGCAAATCGGGTTTTTTAAGACAAATGACAAGTTCGAATTGCCCAAAATGAAGCAAATCGGGTTTTAGAAAGAAAACAAGTTTTATTTTCACTTTTCCACTTACATGCCAAAATCGGGTTTTTTAAGACAAATGGCAAGTTTAAAAATTCACTTTTTCACTTACCAAGCCAAAATCGGGATTTTTTGGACAAATGACAAGTTTAAAAATTGTCAAAAATGCACTTGCAAGGCAAAATCGGGTTTTAGAAGACAAACTGCAAGTTTAAAATACTTGTAAAAGGGAAATAAAATCCCTACAACAAGTTAGAAACACTTGCACATATGTAATGGGGATTTAAAATCCCTATTACATGTGAAAACCATTAAAGTAGGGGTTTTTTGACCAAACTGCAAGTTTACTTGCAGTTGAGCCAAAAAATCCCCATTTTAACTAAAAATGACCAAAAAACAATAAAAAGATAAAAACATCAAAGGGGAAACTTAAAATAAATTACAAATAACATATTTGAAATAAAAGTGCACATGTAATTGGTAAAAAATTCCCCTACAAAGACCAAAACAATGAATATCATTAAAACTTGCAGTTTGAAGAAAATTCTCCACCTGCAGTCGGGGTTTTAAAACCCGAAATTGAAGGAAAGGCATAGCAAACAAACCCAGAATTGGATGAAATTCGAAACCTAGTTCGAGAATGGACTGAGGATTAAGCCAGTCCAAGGATTAGTCGAAATTCTGTCTCAGGAAGCGTGCCATAGAGTAATTTTTTTCATTTTTTCATAAAAATTTCACCGTAGTGGTCCTTTGCCTACGGCTGCTACTGGAAGTGAGTTGATGACTTTGCCTCCATGGCTTAGCTCTTTCACCCCGAAAAGGAAGAAGCAAGAGATCTCACCTAATGCCTTTGACTACCAGCAACTCAAACAGTCCAAATCCAAAGTTGCTAAGAAGGCAAAGACTATCTCTAGGGTAACTGTTGATAGCAACAAGATGAAAGTAGCTGAAATTGTGGAACCTATTGCAAATAAACCACTTGATGAAATGTCAGCTGCTGATTATAAGGTTACAAGGGTAGAATTGGGCAAGCAAACACATGAGGTCATTAAACATGATGCTTAGTTTTCTGTTTCTTCTCTGGTGCAAAGGTGTGACGATCTTCTTGCGAAGAAAGACAAGCTAGAAGAGGAAAATCGACAGCTTATGGCAGCCATTCATAAAATCATAAAACCTGCTGTTGAAGGGAGTAACTCCATAGGTTTTTCTGGTTCCCAAGAATCGATTCGTGGAGTGGAAAGGGCTGCCCAGAAAGTACAAGCACTGGATTCCTGGGTTGATCAGCTTCATGATCAATGTGCACATGTAGTAAAGGACATTTTTCAAAAAATGTCTAAGTTGGAAACTATTGAAGAGAAACTGAATCAGACTTCTAACACTTTCAAAAAGAATCTGGAAAGTGTTGAGAAAAGTTTGGCAATCTGGCGTACTATGCCCCAACAACAGCTGAGTATTTTGTAGGAGCACGCCCTCATCTCTTCAAGGGTCATGTACTTGGAATTTGAAGAACTCATGGAAAACAAGACCCTTGTTCTTAAATCCCTCATTGAGGAGATTGGTGATGCAAGGAGATTCTGGGATGAAGTTTATCGAGGTATTGTCTCACATTGTGAAAGGGCCTCTTGCAATATAGTAAGTCAGGATGGAGAGCTGATTCCAGAAGAAGAAGTTCTTGCTGATTTACAGATGAGGATTCATAATGAATGGAGGAGCGAACAATTCTCGTCAGCTTCAATTCAAGCATTGATGAAACACCAAGCCTTTTTGCATGAGATCTAGTCTATCCTGGATAAAGACAATTCCGCGCTCCTCCGTTGTCACGACACTATTGTGAAGACTATGGTTGTTGCTAAGAACACCCATGAACCGAATCCTAAGGAACTACAATCGAGCATCCGGAAGTTTCAAGGATTCGTGTCTTCACAAAATGCAACTTAAGTGTTTTTCAAAACTTAGTTGAATTTTCCCTCTTTTGTAATCTTTAGTTGTAATTTTGTTTTGACAAGTTACATGTAAAAGTATTTTTTGTAAAAAGCAAGTTACACATTACTTGCACTTTCGTAATTACATGTAAGGCAACTACAAGTTGTGTCCAATTAGGACTGTAGTTGGAATAAGTCTTAGTTAGTTAGAGTAACTCTTAATTAGTTAATGAAGTCTCAGTTATTTATTGAATGAGTCTTGGTGGTTGAGAGAATCTCTCAAGCTAGTTAGGATCCTCCCACCTTTTTCTCAAGGCTCCTCTTCTATAAATACTTGAGAGGTCCATTGTAATTATCATCTTTTGGAAAGCAAGCAAAAACTTTGCCAAATTTACAGCAAGAAGTCTTTGAGCTTACATATGTGGATTGAAAGTTTTTGAAGAATAATAAAGAAGGATTACTCAAGTTTTGAGTCTTTGAGCTACATGTTTGAGTTTGAATCTTTTATTTCTTCTATGCAAAGTGTTTCTAAAGGAGCTTAGTCCAATCTGATTTGAAGTCTTTGAGCTGCAAGTAGAAAAGATTAATTAAAATAGGAAACTCTCTTGAAGGAGCAACAAGTCTTTGAGCTTGCGTCTATTCTTGAGGAAAATTACTGTTTGATAAGAAATAGTAGCAAGTCTTTGAGCTTGCATTACTTCTTGTCTTTGTGTGAAAAGAATAAATCATTTCAGCCTTTGAGCTGTTGTCTTTTATTCGTTGTAAAATTTAGTATAGCAAAGGGTAGATAGGACTTCCAATAGTCAAGTCTTTGAGCTTGATATTGTTGTCCCGTCCCGAAGGAAGTGACGGAAGTCTTTGCGCTTTCAGGAAATTTCATTTCCTTTCTCTCATTTCACTTGAAAGTAGTTACTGCTGTTCATATTCAATCGCTATCCTTTTCTGTGAGGAGAAAAGGATATTGTCTTTCTTGAAGAAAGAAGGAAGACTGCTGTACCATCCTGTTTTTATTTCAGTTTTAGTTAGATAGGGGAGCCTTCCCTTAATTAGGAGAGTTTTTACTCATGTGCTGTGGTTGAAACCACAATTTTGTATATTTTCCCAAGTGTACAAAATTTTCAACCAACAAGTGCCTTTGTAGTGGATGGAGTATATGCATACAATCGGTTGCCATTCGGCTTATTCAACTCCCCAACACCTTGACAACATTCTAGTAGGTCATTCTATATATTTTTGATAAGGTTTCAGTGGGGAATTTCAAAGCCTTCTTGGAAGATTGGTCAATATACAATGGGTAGGACATTCGCTTGAAAGCACTCAAAGAATGCATTGAGAGGTGCAGGAGAGCATGGTTGGTATTGAATCTGAAGTGCAAGTTCATGGTACCTCAAGGCAAGTTACATGGCCACATAGTTTGCAAGGTAGAACTCAAGACCGATCTGAACAAGGTAAGGGTCATCGTACAAATGGAGGCACCTAAGAATGTTACAGGGGTAAAATCCTTCCTTGGGAATGTTGACTACTATAGATGGTTGATCAAGAACTTTTTCCAGATTTCTTACTTGATGCGATAACAAGGGACAACCATTCACATGGTCAGACAAACAAGAAAAGGCCTTCAATGAACTCAAGTCAAGATTAGTCAGTGCACCTATCTTGGCATACCTTGATTGGAACATAGAGTTTAGATGCCTCAAATTATGCCATCGAAGCTACACTTGCACAAATGGTTTCAGTGGGGAATTTCAAAGCCTTCTTGGATGATTGGTCAATATACAATGGGTAGGACATTCACTTGAAAGCACTCAAAGAATGCTTGGAGAGGTGCAGGAGAGCAGGGTTGGTGTTGAATACGAAGTGCAGGTTCATGGTACCTCAAGGCAAGTTACATGGCCACATAGTTTGCAAGGTATAACTCAAGACCGATCTGAACAAGGTAAGGGTCATCGTACAAATGGAGGCACCTGAGAATGTTACAAGGGTAAAATCCTTCCTTGGGCTTGTTGACTACTATAGATGGTTGATCAAGAACTTTTTCCAGATTTCTTACTTGATGCGATAACAAGGGACATCCATTCACATGGTCAGACAAACAAGAAAATGCCTTCAATGAACTCAAGTCAAGATTAGTCAGTGCACCTATCTTGGCATACCTTGATTGGAACATAGAGTTTAGATGCCTCAAATTATGCCATTGAAGCTACACTTGCACAAATGGGATCACAAGGGCTAGATCATCCAGTGTTCTTCGCCAGTCGATCACTTTCAAAGGCATGGAAGAACTATAGTGCAATTGAAAGGGGGGCTCTAGGAATTGTGTACTTTGTGCAAAATTTTCGTCATTATCTATTTGTGACAACATTCACAATCTATGTTGATCACCATGCCCTCATGTATTTGGTGAACAATCCGATCATTCAAGGATGGGTAAGTAGATGGTTACTCTTGTTGTAAGAGTTCATGTTTACAATCATTGTTCGACCAAGGAAAAGCCATGTCATTGCCAATTAGTTGTCAAGAATCAAGTCAGGAGAACCACTTGACGATGAGAACGAGGAGTTTCCAAATGATCACCTGTTCTAAATTGTGACACTTCCACCATGGTACGAAAGCATCAGAGAGCACTTGTCCACCTTTACTTTTCCAAAGGAGATGTCGCCTAGTGAGAGGAGGAAACTGGCTCTGAAGAGTAAATTCTTTCAGCTTATAAACAGGTTGTTGTATAAAATGAGTCTTCACCATGTGTTATGAAGATGTGTCATGCGGGAAGAGATTCGTAGAGTACTAAAGGAAGCACATGAAGGCCTAGTTAGAGGTGACATGGGATTGGATGCTATAGCACATAAAGTTCCCCTGGCAGGTTTATGATGGCCGATGGTACAAATAGATGCTCAAGAGTGGGTGGTCGGATGTGATAGCTGCAAGAGAGCTGGCAAACCTCTTAAGAGGGACTACATACCCTTATTCCTCTTGTAGCCACAAAAACTCCTTGAGAGGTGGGGCCAAGACTTCATTGGTCCGTTGAAGGTTAGCCAAGTGCACAAATGCAGATACATTGTGGTAGCCTTTGAGTATCTTACGAAGTGGGCAGAGGCAAGGGCATTGTCAGACAACACAACCATTAGTACAATGAGTTTCATCTATGAACCGATAGTCACAAGGTATGGCATCCTGTTGTGACCATTTCACACATCGCCCCATTGCAAATGGGGACCCCCTCTTTTTGCTCGTTTTTCGCTCGCTTTTCGTTTCGCTTTTAGGATTTTGTTAGTCAGTCAGTTGTCTGGATTTAGGGTCAACCCTTAGGGTTTTAATTAACGTCTTTTCAAGCCAGAATCCAGTCAGTTTTGAGAGCTTTTGAGCTTTCTTTCGTTGAATGCAAATTTTTGAATGCAATGATTTCGCCAAAATGGTCTATTTTCAATTGGAATTTTGAGTGCAGAGCTTAAATTTGTCTAAGTATTGAGGATGAAATGTGAATTCTTGTCCAATTGACTAATTTTGACCAAATTTTGACTTTTTTGATTTTTGATCCCGGGCATTGGGAATGGTTGGTTTTTGCCTTGGGAATTGATTAAACTTGTAAAATCATGATATTTTGGTCTGTAGGAGCAAAATCGCTCCTGTCCCTCAGTGAAGGACCAGAGCTCGTTTTCAAATATCTTACTATTCCTGCAGGACCAAGATGAATTTCGAGTTGGAAGTGATGAAGAAAGGCGAGATCTTTCCATTGAATATAAATTGAAGATTTTCACGAACACAGAAATACCTCCAGGAGAAAAATCGCTCCTGTCCCTCAGTGAAGGACTGGAGCTACAAATCAAATATTGCTTTGTCCTTGCAGGATTCCAACGACTTAACAATTTGAAGAGGTCCAAAGGGAGATGTTTTGTCAAATGAATATAACTTGAAGAGCAAACATGAAGAAAAATGGTCTAGAATGCCAAAATCGCTCCTGTCCCTCAGTCAGGGACCAGGGCGAAGTACATTGTAGCTCCTGTCCCTCTCCAAGGGACCAGAGCGATATTCTTCATAGGGCAAAATTCAGACAAAGATCAAGTCAAGTTTATGTTTGATGGCAAGGAAGGAGGTGAAATGAAACTATTGAAGACAAATTGAAGATTTTGAAGAGTCAACAAAGGACCCTAAATGCCTAGTTCACTCCTGTCCCTCAGGAAGGGACCAGAGCGATTTTTGTTATAGATGATTTTCTTGCCAAGTTTCAATCGACCTCAAGGCATAGATGAATGGAATGGAACATGACGAATCCGTTGAATATAAATTTTGAAGATGACGAAGTGAAATAAGGCCTACAGAGCTAGAATCGCTCCTGTCCCTCTCCAAGGGACCAGGGCGATATGATGGTTATATTGCTTCTTATTCAAGTTTAAGACATTCCAAGACGAGAAACAAGGTGGCAAAGGCGTTTCAAGGCATTTCAATCAAGCACGAAGTTACAAAGGTTGTCACGTTGAAGGAATTTGCACTCAAATCCCCAGTTCGCTCCTGTCCCTCAGGAAGGGACCAGAGCGAAATTTGTATAAGGACATGAAATTTGAAAGTTGATCACGTCCCAAGTATCCAAGGGAATCGAAAAGGCTTAATTCTACACGATGAAGACAATTGCAAGTTGAACAAGGCAAAGACGAGCTCAAAATGTTGAACTTCGCTCCTGTCCCTCAGGAAGGGACCAGAGCGATATTGAATGCATTGGCTAATTCATGCAAAAATCACGTAAGGCCAAGACTTCACAAGGTTGTAAAAGGTTCAAGGCGTCTTTTGAAAGTGATATATCAAAGTTTGGAACGTCCAAATGTTATCAATCAAGCTAAGGAGTCTATATCGCACCTGTCCTTTGGACAAGGACCAAAGCGATTTCATTAAAAACACTCATGCTCCTTCAAAATCAAGACAATGCAAGGATTGGCGAAGTTAAAGACGACCTTTGGAAGACAATGAACGAAGAATGAAGATCAAATGTTTACAAATTTGAGCCAGGACATGGAGATCGCTCCTGTCCCTCTCCAAGGGACCAGGGCGATATTTGCCAAAACACATGATATCCTTTGAAGATCACGTTAAGATAAAGTCGCACATGGTTTTAGACATCATTTGGAAGGCGATGCAAAGGGAAATGGACGTTAAATATTACCAATTTGAGCTTAAAATGGAGAAAAGACAAGGATCGCTCCTGTCCCTCTCCAAGGGACAAGGGCGATGATCCTTTAAACATCGAAATGTCTTGTGAAAAGCAAGTGGGACGAGCATGGAAGGAACAAGCAAAGTTATTATTCACCATACAAGGAAAGGTTGATGTCAAAATGGAGAATTTCAAGTAAAAACATTAGGATCGCTCCTGTCCCTCTCCAAGGGACCAGGGCGATATTACATCCAAGGGCATCCCTTCGCACATGCAAGTCAATCAAACTCGAAGGACCCGACAAAAATGATGATTTGAACATAGAAATGCAGAGGTTGAACGTCAAAAATGCAAAAATCAAGACCAACATGATGGATTGCTCCTGTCCCTCTCCAAGGGACCAGGGCGATGAGGTACGTATACTTCATTTTCAAAATATTTTGGCGCTCAAATAAACATTTTTGAATTTATTTAAATGCTAGCAAAATCGATATTTTAATTAAAAATGACATTTAAATATTGCGCTTGGTATTAATTAATTATTTTTTGCCTTGTAAAAAAAATCGAAGTTTATTAATTAAAAACGATGGCATTTAATAATTGATTATTAAATTAATTAAAAAATTAAAAAGAGCGCTTGGTTTGGAGAGTCGGCCTTGTTATTTTGTTAAAAAAAATCGTTTTTAATTGCTATATTTTTTATAAAAGTTGGCCTTGGGGTGAGTGGAGAGGTGAGCGCTATAAAGGGAGAGTGAAATCTTCATTTTCACATCATCATTTTACCTATCTTACGTGCGAATTTATATCCAAGGAAGTGCGAATTGTGTTTGGAGAAGTGCGAATTTCATTCCAAGAGAGGTGGTGCGAACTATCATCCAAGGTGACGCTAACATCATCCAAAGGTGGTGCGAGACTTGGAGATTTATTTGTGCGAACTTGAAGATCACGTTAAAGGGGAATTTGAAGATCACGTCAAAGACACAAAAGGTGGCGAATTGCTATTTTGCTAAGGCGATTACATTGAAGGCTATTTTCAATCTTTTTGCCTAGGCGATTTTGTCCTTTTTGCATTCTAGAGTTAGCTCTCTATTGAGGTATGGCGATTTGATTTTTATTGTTTTATTTATTCATCGTCATATTTTGAATTTTGAATTTTGAATTTTGAGTTTTGAATTCCTAGCTCAATCGTTTCATTTTAGGAAATGATAACTCAAAGACTTATCATGAAGTTTCCTAAAATTTATCCTCTAATCTATGTTATTTATTGCAAAATCTAGTTCTCATTATGAAATGTTGTGTAGGTATGGCGACCCCGAAGGCGGGAGCATCCACCAGTCGCTCAGCTCTCATGAAAGAAGATCAGAAGACTGAAGAAGTGGAGACCAAGATCGTGTCGAAGTGGAGCCACATTGGAGATACAAACTTGGGTAACTTTAGCACGAAGAAGTTTCGAGAGGTCCCTTACATTGGCAAGCCATCACCTGTCGCTCGGAGAATAATCGAGAGTGGCATCATTAAGGCGGCCGGCTTTCCTCCAGCTGTTCAGTGCCATGAGTTGATGATCGAGTGTGCTCGTCACTATGATCCACAGTCCAGAACGATCGTGTCCAAAGAGGGAAACACTTTGGCGTACCTTTCAGAGGAAGCTATAAGTGAAGCTTTCCATCTTCCAGAGCACAGGGACATGATATACAAGAGCATAGGAGCCAGATCAACGTACGAAGATGATCCAGATGCTTGTTTAAGCATTATCAACAAGAACTGGCTACTCAAAAGCCGTCCCCGTCTGAGCAAGGTCCCGAACACACCGCACAGGATTGATTTCCAGGAGGAGTACAGAGATTTGATTACCATGCTCAACCGAGTTACAGGAGCCCCTCATGCCTTCTATTTTGAGAAGTGGATGTTTTACTTCATCCAGGTGATCGTTCAGGGAAAAGGTACGATACATTGGGCTAGGATGATTAGCCATTGCTTAGACGTACAGTTGAGGAGACTCAAGGCTACTAAGTCCTTCCACATGAGTTCATATGTCATCTATGCCTTGATCAGGAGTGTTGAATACGCAGGACTACCTCACAGAGGAGTGATTGGAAGAGGACCCGGCGAGGTCAGAGCTTGTGATTCCTATGCCTACTTGCATCATCCGCCAGGGAGCAACTATAAGTTGGTTAATGATACTTTCACGATGAACATCACAAGGACGTTGCAAGGTGGAATTCACAACAGATTATCTCAGGATGCCCAGGAATTCATAAAGAGGTACGGTGCTTGGTTCATTCAGTTTCCGAAGTTCACTTATATTAGAGTGCATGGATGTCCTTTACCTCCATACATGTTGCCGAGATATCTGACAGACAGAATTGTGTTACTTGAAGTAACAAGACAGTTGGCAGCATATGTGAAGGCATTCAGACACAGACATCAGAATGGAGTTCCAGTACCTATCATTTTGGGTAATTCAGTTGAGGTATGTCCTAATGCTTTAGCTATGGATGACGCAGAGAGGGAGTTAGCCTTGTATTCTTTTTCATCTTTTGCTTTGAGAGAAAGCTTTGATCCACGTGGACATTTAGAGGAGACAGTCAGCAGGAAGTTTAGACATGAGTATCAGATTGAAGATTTTGTGATGAATCTCTTAGATGATCTTGAAGTGAAACGAAAGATGCATTCTAGATTACCTTTGGATTTCATCAGGAAATGCAGGATTTACAGAGTGGCCGACCAAGCTCAGGACAATGGCAGACATATCCAGTCTTCCTATGATCGAGAAAGCAAAACAATAAGGTTAGATTGGAACGAGCCCGAGGTCGTGGATTTAGATACTTTGATGGCACCAGTCTTGTCTTGTACTCGCAGATGGGTTGACATTCAGCATCAGAAATTGAGAGAACAAGGCATAGCTATGACTTTCACTTTGGAAGAGAAACCTGCCGAAGGTGGAGCTAGTGTGAGTGAAGGCAATCCTAATCCTAGAAATTCAGGTGAAGGTAACCTTCGATGTGCCAGTGAGGGCAATCTCCATTCAAGAGGTTCGAAGAGGAAAGAGAGACCTGGAAAGAGGGAATCTTCCAAGAAGAAACAAGAGGCTAACAGAGATCGATCATCTGGTACTTCTTCTAGACCTGAGAAAAGAACAATTCAAGTGGAAGAATCCATGGAGTCGATGGTACAGAACGATAGGCAGGAGGAAGGACAGGCACAGCATGGGTCACCAGATGGATCTCTCCAAGACTATGAGTTAGATGAAGACAAAGAGGACAATGAAATGACATCTCCTCCCAGACAAGAAGAAATAATGCATAAAGAGATCCAAGTTCAAGAAACAAGATCGATTATCCCAGATTGGTTGAAGGAAAGATTAACCAAGGTGATCGTAGTAGAGGACGAGGACAATGCAATTGATTTAGAGAGCCTTGTTGGACGTTCACATGAAGTAACAGAAAAGAGAAAGGCTACCAAGATGTCCAAGATGATTCGAGATGAGACTGGATCCAGAAAACTGCAGATAGCTACACCGGCAGCAGACAAATATGAAGGTGAGATCCTAGCAGAAGAATATGATATACAGACTTTTGAGTTAGGACCCTCTACAGCAGAACAGACTTTAGATGATGCCACCGATTCATTTGAGGCATTGAAAGACAAGCTTAGAGAAGAAATGGAGAAGAACAGAAAGCTTGAGAGAGAGGTCGATGCATGGAGGACATATTTCAGTCACATCAATGAACCTTTGGGACGTTAGGATCCAGCTAGATCACCAGTGCAAGCACTTCCGCTTCAATCAATCAATGAAGCAGAAAGATTCAGGAACATGGTCCAACGTACAAGTAATTGGATGGATAGATCTCATACAGTGGCCATAGAGTTTGTTACAAGGATGATGAAGATTATTCATCAAGCTATCCAAGTTCTTGAGATGATCCACAATTTGATGATAACAGTAGCTGCATTCGCCCATACCAAGGATGTTATCATTCCTGTCTTGAAAGTTATTAGACACACATCAAGGAAGGTCTTAGCACAGGAGAAGATCTTGGATGGAGAATCTCACAGTTTGTTTCATTGGTCAACCTTACTCCATATGAAGAGTGTTTTCTTTGAAGACATCAGTACTAGATGTGGCCAAGTTGAGGAGGTGATCAATCCGATCCAGGACAGAGTATTTTAGGTACTTCGTACCATTCTTGGCAGAAGGATCGAGGTCGAGACAGATGTGGATATGCAGGAACTAGAGGATAGAATCAAGGTCATCTTTTGCAAGGACGCTAATGTTACAGATGAGCAGTATGATCAGATGTTTGCCACCATGCTCCTGATTGAAAGGACGAAGGAACTTGAACCTTCATGGGACGCAGCTCTTCTAGATGCATTCGATCAGGTCATCCACTTAGAAGAGAGTATGAAGAATCTTCCCGAGATTCCAATTGCAGAAATCGAAGGAATCGTGACAAGATTCATTGCATATGCCAAAAAAGAACATTGGAAAGGGAATAAGATTCTAGATGAAAGGTTGTTACAGATGACATGACATCTTATTTCTCATTGGTTTATGTCTCCTAGGTTTTTGTGCCAAAATTTAATATTTGGCTATGCATTTAATATTGTTCAGTAAAAAGGAGGCCATTTGTAACAAACCCTAATTAGGGTTTAGGTGTCATGATCTTGTCCGTTGATCGACTTTCAATCTGGACCTTTCATTGTAATTGAGGATGCTATTTATACCCTCATTTTTCATTTCAATAGTTAATAGTGTAATAATCAATAGTTGATGTAATAGAGAAAAGAGATTAGAGCTAGAAGCAATTTTATTTTGTAGCAAGATTGAGTTTTGAAGAGAGGAATTCAAGCAATTGTTGTACATGATGATTTGGAAATCAATGAAATATTGAAGTTATGGTGTTTTGTTGCAAATTTCTTGAGTTATCTTCATGGTTGTTTGATTTACTTGAATTGTGCTCAATCAAAGTAGCTTGTTAGTTTGAAGGACATTGTGTGAGACTTGATCTTTGGTAGGATTCGTAATCCAAACCACTAGCTTCTTGCTGATTGTAGGAACGCCTTGCGTGGTCAACTGGAGAATACTTTGAGTCCCTTAACCTTCAATCATTATTGTATCTTGGATATGTACCTTCGTGGTAGTGTCCATGATATTTGATGCATTGAATATCATTTTATTACCTTAGAAGATCGCACTAATTTCAATTGAGTTGTTATCTTATGGCAAAATTGAAGTTGGTTGAATCTTGCCAAGTCTTGTCCATACTAAGTCATTCATAGGGTTAGACTAGATTAGACCTCTTTCAAACCCTACTCCTTTTGTTATTTTTTGAATAGTTTCCTTAGTTTAGCAAATCTTGAACTTTCGGAATACGTAAGGCCCCTTGGAGGAAACAGCAAATCACATCATACCGCTGGAAGCTTGTCCACACGTAGAGACCCTACTAAAAGAACCTTGGAGTCTACCTAACTGATCCTTTACGCGAATCTTCAGCAGTTAGAGACTATTTTCTCAAGAGAGGATAAGATGCCTATTGGTATTTTATTCTGTGTATGATGGTGTACAAAATACACGTCAACACATCCCCATTCAAATTAGGAGTGACCGAGGTGTACACTTCATCGATCATGTCATTCGACTAGTGACAACAAAATTCAAATTTTTTTACAATTTGTCTAGTCTGTAATACTTGAGAGCAAATGGCCAAGCAGAGTTAATGAACAAGGTGTTGGTTTTGGTCATTTACAAGTCGTGTGATGTCGAAGAGGAAGATTTGGAAGAAAGATTCCCAGTTGTACTATGGGCCTATCATACAACATACAATGTGATGATGGGGCACACATTGTTCTAGTTGATGTACCGATAGGAAGCAGTGGTTCCCACTGAGTTCCTGGTTCCTAGCTTGAGAATTGCTGTCAAGAATTGTCTTACAACATTGAGAGCTTGAGGGAATGACTCTTCACCCTAAACAAGTTGACGAAAGGAGGGTAATGGCATAGTGGGCCACCAAAACCATGCAATGGTGAGGAAGTTCTGGCATGGAAACCATCTCCAGAAAATAACTTTTGGCTAGGGCAGTTAAGTTTGATGTATAACATTTGTAACGAGATTAAACCCATGAAGTTCAAAGATTGATGGATCAGACCCTATAAAGTCATTGGAGTTAGTTAGAATGGAGCAATTAAGTTGGTAACTTTGGATGAAACACCAATTCATGACTCTATCAACGAATCAAAATTAAAAATATATAAGGAGAGAAGAGGAACTATTGTGGAGATCAATATGCTGGGCTATGGAACCAAAGGAGACTGGATAGTAGGAAGGGACTTGATATTGGAGGAAGAAACAATAATAATAGAGAAAATGTTCGTGCTTGAAGAGGATTAGGTTGAGGGAGGAGACAAGAAATTGGGCGAAGAGAGATTTTTAAGGAAGCAGGTTGAAGGCATTCTTGTGCCGAGAATACGTAAACATCTAATAAATGCTCTCTTTGGAACATCAACAATGTGGAGATGCATGTATGAGTATTGGAGACTAATTACACCATATGAAGGTGAGCATAGGGATACTTGGGGTATGAGATAGATGAGGAAGTCGAGAGGAAGAGGAAGGAGGACCAAACTGCACAGGAGGTGAAACCTAAGGCTGACCCAAAGGAGATTGATTTGGACAAGTATTGGGAAGAGAATGGACCATGTTTAAAAGCTATCATAAAGGTGGATGACTGGTTCATTTGTGAGCAGGATGGACATAACGAAGACATGACTAAATATTGTGTCAAGAATAACACAAAACCTATGACACTACCAACATCAAATTCACTTTGGTGAGTCATACCAAATTCGGCGGGCCACTAGAGATTAATGGTGAAGAGGCTACATGGTACCAATAGTATGGTGCATGATATATTGATGAGAGTTACAAAGGTACGGGGCCCCGATCCTCTTCTCGATAAACTTTTTGACATAGAATATGTGGGACTTGTTGTAAAGATGATTGCTATAAGAAGCTGTTGTACATTTGTTGTTGCCTTGGAAGTGAAGGTTAGATCGTCAAACAACAAAAGAGTAGAAAAGAGAAAAATTAATGATGAAGATAGTGGAAAAAATTAAAAGAATAAAATAAAGGAGACAGGGAAAATAAAAATTATGAAAAGATTAAAATTGGTAAGAAAATAAAAAAAGGGACAAGGGCAAATTTTTTTATGAAGTGCGAAGGCCGAGAAAATTAGAATTAAAAAGAACAAAAGTTGGCAAAGTGTTACAAAAGTGAATTTTTCTTAAAATATTACAGTTGAAATTTAATAAACACAACAAGGGCCAATGTATCAGTGTGCATGGAGAAGAAATTTTTAATAGGGTCGGAATTATAATAGTGTCAAACAAAAGAAAAATTAAAATATTTTCTTAGGAAATTATTAAAATCATACGACATCTAGTTGCATGGGTTGTACATGTGGAAGGATCAAAGGCCTTATTGGAAGGAAATAACAAGGCCATACAATAAAGAAATAGCCAGGTCATATGTTGGAAAATTTATTAGGCCATATGATATAGACTTTACTAGGCCAAACATTAGAGAAGAAAGGTCGTACATGAAAAATACCAAGCCATAGACAGAGGGTGCTAGGTTGTATGGTAAGAAAGAAATTAAGTTGTACAAGGAGGAACGAATCGGGCGGTACAAAGGAAGAGAAGCAGATCCATACTAGAGTAATAAAGCAAGGCCATACATACCTAGGCCGTACAAAGGAGAAGCCAAGCTGTTACGGATGGCAATTGGAAGTCTCATTAGGCTTTCTCGAGAGCACAAATTCCAGTGATGGCGACTAGCAGTACGGAGGAGAGGCCTTTTTAGCCTCACATTGCAATAGGAGGAAAGTCGAAAGGTGATGATATTGTTACAACCGATTCCATCACCTGGGAAAACCTCATCGAGAGTGAGTGCTGGGGGCTAGTAGCATAATATAAATGATGGCCATGCAGTGAAGGTTGCACTCTGCCGTGCCTAGGTGGATAAAGTGGTCCAACTTCCATTCTTTAATTCGAAGAATTTCAAGGCATACCTGCGAATGATGGTGGTGCAATATAATAGGGTGACTCGAGAGTCCACCATCGACTAAAATTGTTGTTAGGTCATTATCTCTTAAAAGCCCTTGGGCTTTATGAGGGTATTTGGCATACCTTCCATGGGGAGCTTCGTGGGGAAACCTACAAAGGTTAACTCCCAACACAAGGAGGTGCTCATCAAATGAGTGTGCTGAAAAGACTTGAACACAAGAGGAGCTTAATGGCATTTGGGGTTTAGGAGGGAACAAAGGACCTAAGAAAGTTTTTCTTGCTACAACCAAGTGGAAATGTTTACCTGACCTCTTGAAGTGCAGATTAATGGGAGCTAGCCAAGCGTCCGATGTTATGTTCTAGATGATAGACTTCATGATGTAACTCAATGCAGGCAAAGTATACAATTGGGCGAGAGGGTTATCTTAGAGAATGCATGAGTTTCTGAGCTTAAGGCATAAGGCCTTCTATATGACCCAACATGCTATTGAGTTACTAATCGATGCCATCCACACATAGGTACCCTTGGATAGATGTGGAGGTTACAACTAGTCAGCCAGTTGGATCCATCATGGCCGAGCATATTCTATTGGGCTAACTTAGGGGTCCAGGCAGCTAGTGAGGAGGTCATTTAGCCACCAACACTATCACCAAGGAAAAAGGAGTTGACGAGAAGAGAGTGGTGAGCATGAGGCCATTGCCTTATCATTAATTCCAGTTTTGAGGATGATTTTGCTAAGGCCTACTCAGTTTCAGTACGACCGTTTGTAGTAGAGACTGCCATAGTGTGTATCTTGCCTTTAGCCAAGATAGTCTCACTAGTTACTGCCACACTCTTGCTAGTACAAGTTTCTTCATTGGCTGAGGCAATCCTAGTTGCAACACCCTTGTCCGTTGTAGCCATTGAGGTAGTTCCAATGGCAGCACCCTTGGCCGTCGTAGTTGAAGTGGCACCACAAAATATTTAGGAGAGACTTGAGGCAACGAGGGTTGATAATTGGTTGAGCAGGTTTGGAGTATCACCAACCGCTCCACTGCCACCGCTAGATCTCGTGCACGAGAACTTGGAACCCTAGCACATGAAGTAGGGGAAGTAGAGCTAGTTGTACAAGCAAAAGAGGTAGTTTGACAATAGATCCAATGATTGAGGTCATGGCTAATCAACCAGAGGAGTCCCAAGAGGAGGTTAGAAGGGATACTGTTACTTCTCAACCGAAAAAGGCCAACACTTCGGGGGGAGAGGATTTAGCATATTGATATCACTAGATTAGAACCACATGACATACTTGATATTGTGTAGTGATACTTGTGGAATTGGAAGACATAGCTTTGGTCACACATGAGGTTGCAGAGTTGCCTTGTCAAATGGACATTGGTTTCGCTCCCTTAGTGGGAGGCTGAGAAGATTCTTGCGTTCATGCAAGTGGGGTGCGAGGGAGAGTTTTTTCGATGTTTCACATCTCATGGTTGGCTGAATGTGGAGACACCTGCCATGATGGCAGCATGCCATCTGGCGAGACCCACTATAGCTAGAAGGCATGGCCAAGTGCTGAGTGCAGTTCACAGCATAGAGGCATGTTTCACGGATGTCTTTTACAAATTGAGGCTGGTGACAACTTTTTTTGAGGAAGCTAGCGTGGCCAGGGAGAGTGCACTCCAACAGGCCGAGCATGCCGAGTTTGTTAATAAATAAATATTAGTCAGCTGAGAGTAGAAAATGTGGTAAAAGTTAGTAGGCTATTTGGTAAGCAAAACCATGTGAAGTAATTGTGTTATTAGTCCTTGACAAGTGGTTTGTTACTTGTCAGTTCTGACAGTTGGTAATCTTAACTAATTGAGGACTACTATATAGGTGCTCACTTTATGTGTCAAGGACCAATTGGCATTGTCATGTACACATTGTATATCAAGTTGAATGGAATAAATGGTCTATCTTTCTGCAAATTGTATTGTAATTGATACTCTATGTTTTGTAAGTTACATTCTCGTTTACTCTGTATGATAAGTAACATAACCTTACCCGAGTAAACAAAAATCATCTATAGCGTTTTCAAGTTGTAAATACTGTTTTAATAAAGCATCTTGAAATGTTCATGGAAGATTGATTAAATTCTTTTTATGATACAGATTTTTACTATATCCTTCCCTTGCATTGCTTCTTGGAATTGAGAAGCTTCGTCAGTGTTTTACTACATGGCTGCTTCTGGAGCAAGTTCTATTTCGGCGATACAAGTGGAAGGTATGTATGAATTAGTTGCTACATATGAAATAGGTTGTATCTATAGCAGTCCCACTCTTGTTTGTACTGCAGGATCAGGAAGAAGCTTTTGCACAATATGACAGTAATTACTAGTCTGGATTCCTGTATGATACTGATGAATAGATATTTGTACCTAGGAGTTCTTAATTTCTTAATCAGTTTAATGTCATGTTATGCTTAGATACTCTTCTCCTATCCTTAGAATTTATTCATCTTCCTAATCTCTTGAACTGCAGTGGAAATGTGTAGGTGAGATGTCTCAGCTTGGAGATATCACTCATGGGATAAATACTGACAAGAGCCCACAAACTGCTTTCAATCCAGCCAGCTTGCTACTCAATGGTGTAGGCTGGTCAATACCGCAGTCTCAGGCAAGCAAAATAAGCAAGTCTTCAATAACCAGACAGACACCAGATGACCGAGAAAGTGCTCATAATGAAGTGGCAGTGTCTTGTGGCAAATATGAACCTTGGTCTTGGTTACCTACTGCTGTTGACACCTGGGAAGGACCAGAGTTTCTAGGAAGACTTGGTGGCATGAAGGATGAGCACCCATGGAGATTAAAAGCATCAGTTCTTCATTCTGTGCGTGCACACCCTGGAGTTTTGAGGGCTGTGGCTGTTGAAGATGATGAATGTACAGTCTTCTCGGCAGGAACTGGACCAAGAGTGAGGGGTATAGTATACAAATGGCAGTTATCAACAATGGATTGCATGATAGGTTATACAGGCCACGAGGAGGTTAGTGATACAAAGTTAAAGAAGTTTAATCCGTTGGAAATGAGTGAACATTAGTGACATGTTAGCCAAATCTCACTATTATTATTTTGTTGAAGTCTGTTATAATAGAATTTAAACCTAGCTCAGGATGCCTGCAAAATTAACATTGGAAAGTTTTTGGTCGTTGTTTTGTAACCTGCATTGAAATAGTAAACTTGCTCATTTTATGGTTGTTGGTTCTTGTTTATTTTCATTTTTACTTTTCTTTTTGTTTTGTCATGGTTTACTGTTTAGTGATTGTTTACTATAGCATATTTCATATTTTCAGTACAGCTACAATTACCTTTGTAGTGTTTCTGACCATTGTTATTATTATTTTATAACTTCCACTTCGTTCTGCTTCTTTAGTGTGAGAACCTTGTCATTTTAAAAGGTCTTTAGATTCATAAACTGAACCTTTGATGCTGGTTCTTTTTCTGATACTAGCTTGTGCAGACTAGATTCTTGTTCATCCTTTGGCTCCCCTTCCTTGGCGCTATTAGTGGCTCATTTTGATTAGGAATATCTATCATTTATTTATGCTATTGCATAGGTTTAATTTTAGATATTCTATTTTTGCAATTTGTTTGTTGGAAATTTGGAATTACTTTTAACACTCTTACTAACTATTTTAAGTTGTCGTTTTGGTTTTCATTGACCTATATTGATCTTTCATGGACATTAATATAATTTTATCCCTTTGCTGCTGTTTTTTGAATTTTGGGAGCATATATTCTAAATGCTATTATGAAAGAAATTATTTCATTGAAGTTCAGAGTCTTCAGACATTTGTTACGAAGAGCAATCATTTTGCAGGAGGATTTTTTTTCTGCATGGAACATGATAAATTGGAAATCAAGTGATTAAGCAGGCCAGGAAATCAAGATGTACTATCATCTATCTCGCTAGTGTCACTGTCTCTTTCACGCATAGATCATCTTTTCTAAGCACATGTATTGGATGCCTAAGTAGCCACAACATCACAGACAAGAAATTAGTATTAGTTGTGTTAGACCTGATTAATATTCTGTCTGACCAAATGACATTTAATCTTAAGGTGCATGTTAAAAAGTAAAAACCCAACAATTTCCATGATTGGGTTTTCATGATCAACATTTCTTGTTTAATGATATTTTCTCTGGAACTTTTATTCGGGATCAAGATAAACTCATGCTCTCACCCTATGGTCCTTGAGATGCTGAGCTTTTAGTCACCAAACTCTCTCTGATCTGGCTCAGATCTTTTCAGACCTGAATTTTTCAGATGTAATGAATTAGCTTGATCTGATCTAGACATGTTCTAATTTTTATTTCTTTTCTAATTTTTCTGCAAAGATATATCCCAGATGACCTGCTTTGCTCAGCCCAACAGTTAAAATTTTACACTTGTTTGTCATAATATATTTACACAATTAATTTATTAGCCAGACATTACCAATTTTTTCTTGGATTTTAGAGTCTCAGATTGTTTTCCTTTCCATATTAATATGGATATTGGAACTTGGTGACCATGAAGTTTGAATTTTTATGCCATCTATCCATTTACGAACAACTGTTTGCTTGTTGCATTCATTGGGAATTAATTCTGCATAAGACCAGGCCCTAGAGACTGGTATAAAAAGTGATTCTCAATTTGGTGTTGGTCTTTGATTCATCTTTCAATGTATTTTGTGTTTGGGGTTGGAACAATAAGCTTGCTTGTTTTATCTACAAGCAAGTAGGACTAGCATATATGGCTTTGTTTTCTTGAAATGTACTACTATTATCATGTCTTCCAATGCTTATGTAAGTGTTTTTGGTTATGGTCTTTATGCTATGGTATGTGATCTTTGATGAATATGTGTACAGTTGTTTAACAGGATTAGCCATACGAGAATTGGAATTATGTGTTTCATTGATCATGATAGGAGTTGAGCTCTTGATGCATCAGTAAAATACGTGAGGAGTATGTATATAGCCGATAGGTTGATAAAGTAGAAAAAAGCTGTATATATAACCAAATTTGGAGCCACATGGCCAAACAAACAGTCACATTGGCAGCAGTGTTGCCACACGAAGCTGCCTAATCAATATGCTCCAAGTGAGTGCCTACTTCCCTTTGTTTGCCATAGCGCTGGTCGCGAATATGACTCCTCACTAGCCCTTAGGTGACTAGGCTGGGGAACAGTTTCATGGGACATTTGAATGAAACAAACAATTTTTTCAGTGAACCAAAACACGGATTGCTATTTGTTGCCACTAATCCAAATTTGCGGTCAGATCTGAGTCATGCCACACCTTCCTCTAGAAATCCTAAATCTCCTATATGGATAATGTAACATGCTAAAATGAAATAAGCATTTGAACATAAATGAAAGATGCTGAAACGAATATAGCCATTAACATGAACATTGCAACTTAACATATAAAGGAAGAGAGTTTTTTTTTTTTTTTTTTGAGATAACAATATCTGAAAGCAATTACATTGATCTAAACCAAACATAAACGTAAGATAAGAAAATAACTAAACATTGCTTTAAACAAAGAGAGAGGGTTTAGAAAGTACATTTCATCTGATGCTAACATTCTGAACTTCCTAACTTTATCAAGATACCAGTGAGGAGGGAAAGTATCATTAGGGACCGCAAACTTACTAGTCCCCCGTGCCATATCCAACTAGATTGGCTCGACCCTTCATAGGGAGGTAACAGGAAGTGGAACTTAATGCCATCTAAGACTTGGTGTTTAGGACCTACACATGCTAGTTGGCCATACTCTATGGGTGACCCCCAACTAGTATGACGCTCCTGCTAGAGGTGTATCTGGTACTAATGATTAGACGGTTGTATGCATTAAGCAACATCACCTTAGCCAAGGTTTAACATTGCAAGCACAAATTAACACTATGTCAAATGGGTTCAACTGAACTCATACAGGAACTAAGACCAAACCTATATTTAACATTCATTTGTTAATGGCTTTAGTAGTCTTAAAAGTTACTGTTTATTTCTTCTTATTTATTACTGCAAGATTTGTATCGATTCAACTAAATCCCTAGGATAGGAAAATATTTGGCATAAGAACTGCCAACTGTACATTCAACTCATAAGTATGGAATATAAGCCATGCCTGACATGTCTCTACTGTCCTGGCATCTTGAGAGTATTCTCACAATGGTGATGCTATCTGCATCGAAGTACAATGGTGCCCTTCTACCCACTACCTTCCTAGGCTAGGGTACTGTTGTCATTTTATGACACCCTTGGTTCATCAGTGAGAATCGATTAGAGATATGTTCCATGGACCAGCCCTGCCCTAGTTAATCAAGGATAAAAGCAGTAGAATCATGGTTTGAAGTGTTGCCTTGTCGGAAGTTCCTAGGCCCTCTTTTTCTCTTCCCCTCTGAAACTCTGGAACCCCAAGGTTCTGAAGTTCCTTGTCCTTTTTCTTCCTCTTTGAAACTCCGGAACCCCAAGGTTCCGAAGTTCCTTGACCTTTTTCTTCCCTCTTCGGAACTCCGGAACCCCGAGGTTCCGGAGTTCTTTCTTTTCTGCTCCCCTTTCCCGGAACTTCGGAACCCCGAGGTTCCGAAGTTCCTTTCCTTTGCCTTCCTCAGAACTCTGGAATCCTGAGGTTCCGAAGTTCCCTCTTGTCCCTTCTTCCTTCTTTTCTTCCGAAACTCCGGAACCTCGAGGTTCCAAAGTTCTCTTGCTCGCTTACTCTTCTTCTCTTCGGAACCCCGGAACCCCGAGGTTCGGAAGTTCCTTCCCCCTTTGCCTTCTCTCTAGTTCCTTTGGAACTCTGGAACCTCGAGGTTCCGAAGTTCCTTTCCTTCTCTTCCTCTCCTATCCCGGAACTCCGGAACCCCGAGGTTCCGAGGTTCTTCCCTTGTCTCCCCACTTCGGGAGTCCGAACTTCCTTCCGACTGGCAACACTTCCGGATGGTGTGATCGACACTCAAGGCTTTTAATGCTCCGACAATTTTGGTGACTTGTGCACTTTCTTTTGTGAAGCCACAAGGGTGCATTAAATGTTTTTGGCAGGATTTCCAACAAGGAGGTACGAGGCCATGTTTGGTGACTTATGTCATGTCTGACTTTGGAATGTTAGTCAATCTACCTTCTCAGGATTGCCCTTTGTGGGTATGGTTAGGTTGCTTGCATGTACAAGTCAAGTGCATGCACTTCCCTACACTTCCAGACTGACATGCAGGGGTCATGATCACCCTTACAACCATTTTTTCTATATAAAGGCTGTTAAGCCTCATTGTAAAGGGTTCTCTCCTTGCTGGCTTGAGCTATTCCATGCTCTCCCACTTCTCTTGTATTTATCTTGCATTTATGCAACTGTAAGTTTGGCCATTGGCCTTATAATTAATTAAAAATCACCATTCTTGCCTTCTTTCAACCTATGCATGCTGTGTATGTTTTCTTACCTTCACTACAGGTGTATGTCTTGTGGCTTTTCTCTCCATATATGTTGTGTTAACTTGTTTTCTGAGTGTGACTTGTGGGAATCCTTCTCCCCTCTTGACACTCAACAAATTCTAACCTCCATACATGCATTGGAGTCACTCATGCAACTGAAGTTTGTGCATCTCCTGGATGTTTCAGTTAATTCTTTGTGTCATCTCGGTGGGGAGATGAACAATCTCTTCTTGGTGCATCACTGTAATGTCCCCAACTTGGTTCAAGACATTTTAACCGTAATTAATTGATTTCCAATATATTTATGCCCAGAATTCATACAAGGGCATCTTCTAGAGGTAGTTTTCAATTCATAGAGTTGCCATTTGCAGGCCCTAGAAGGCAGAGAGGTAGACCTTCATTGTCGCCAGTCAGGGGTGTCAAGGTTGTAAACACTCCATCTTCCAGGTCTCGTTCTACTCCTCCATTGACAAGAACATTACTATCAAGGGCTCCCACCACTCATATCAATAGACCATTGTTTCACATGGCAAGAAATCAGGTTTTTGTTACCTTCAATGGAGGGAATCCCCTTATTTTGACTCAATGGAGTGACATACCAGTGGCTGCGTTGAAGAGTATACCATACTTCACTGGTGAAACAACTACTACCCCCATTGAGCATATTCAAGACATTGCAAACATCTGCTCCGTCCATAATATCACTCAGGATAATGTTGCTGTTAGATTCTTAGCCACATCTTTGAAAGGCAAAGCTTTGCAGTGGTATAGAGGGTTGCTGTCTAGCTCCATTCACAATTGGGACGAATTGGGGGAAAGGTTGTGCAACCATTTCGAAGACAAAAGTGACCAGCTATCACTTGTGGAGTAGTTGACTACGATCAAGAGGGCACCCCACGAGTTCATGGGAGATTTCAATTTCAGATTCCATAAGACATGGAATAGAATTCTTGCTCTAGTCAAGCCATCTCCAAATCATGCCTTGTATTATCTTAGAGCTCTCAACAACGATATAGCTGTCATGGTACAATCGATGGGCGGAGCCTCTCTACTGGGTGCATATGACATAGCCATAAGAGCAGAAATTTTTTTGATTCAGGCTGGGAAGATAGCTCCAAGGCCTCCAATGCCTCTCTTCCTAGAAGCTCCTACTCAACAAGCCACCTTGTCTCCTATCCCCATGGCTCCCGCAGGACAATCATCCACACCCTCCACATCCTCCAATGTGCTCCATGAGGTCAAGGCTCTACTGCAAAACTTTGGCAATGAATTAGTGGCACTAAAAAGGCAGCAAACTCAGTGTAGAAGACCTTACCAAGCACAAGGTTAGAATTATCAGCAAAATAGGCAACCCCTTCAAGGGCAAAACCAATGGAGCAATGCCAGGCCGTTGAATAGTGTGAACCCCACATCCGGAAGCAACTCAAAGGCGATAGTTCCAATGCAAAATAACCTCGCCCAAGAGCAGGATTGGTGTCAACCATGCAATCAGCCACACAACCAAAGTGCATGCCAAAATGGAGGGTTTGTCCAAACTTTAGTAGTGCAAGATGAGCCGACCACTTCTGGCTAGCAATATGACCCAAATCAGCCTAGTGTTGGCACTCAGACTCACTTGCAAGGCGACTCTACCTTTATCAATTGGCAAGAGGCAAAATTCCGTGGTTTGAACCAAACGGGTGGTGAGTCCATGCTGCTGTATGCAAGGTCAAAGAAGAGAGCCATGGAGGCTGCCTCACCTTCAACATCAGCTCAAGCTCCAACACCCAATGTAGCCATCCATGATACAAGCCAAAGTACCATGCAAGGGAACAAGAGGCAGGAGGAGACCCAAGTTGTCCAAAGAGAAAAGGCAGTTGACTGGGATAGTTGTCTTATCCAGTGGCAGTCTCATGCAGCGTAGTTGATGATGACTTCATACCAGAGATTGTGAGGGCAAATGGAGATATTTCCACCACTGAACCACCTTTAGAATGGAATGACGGAGACACTTGCATTGAGAGCTTTACCGGGACTGCTTTCTCAGTTTTGCTCTTTTTGACAGTTATGTCTCAAGAAGATCTATACACCTTTGGCAGTAAAAATGCTTCTTGATGGTTGTGATGAATCATGTTTAGGGCTTGCAACAGGGTGGCGACGGGGATGCACCATTTTGATAGGGCAATACATCTTTTCCAGTGGAACTTTAATGTTTTGACAACTCTGTTACAGTGGTAGGCATTGTTCAGGCCTGCAACAGGTCATAGTTGGTATGAAGCTTCTAGGTGTCTAGTTTATGCTGAGCATAAGTGACATTTACAGAGTTATGATAGTGAATTTAACCACTCTTATTAGCAATAGAAAAGATATTCTTTGTTCTCTTCCCACTGTGATGTAACTTAGCTCTGAGACATTGTCTCTGTTTCTCTCGACTGGGATTTCCTCCTGCTCTGCGACTGTAGTGTCTGAGTTTTTATTGGTTCTTTATCGTCAATTCAAAAAAATCAGTCCTGCTTGGGTGGTTGATGGTTTGCAGGAATGTAATGTTCTCATTTTCGGGTGAAAATAATTAATTAATTAATCATATTAAATGATTAATTTTAAGCCGTCAGACAAAAAATATTTTAAATGCCAACTTTAATTAATTATTTATAAAGTGACTTAGTGCTAAAATATTTAATATTTTAATTAAGTCACTTTTTTGGAGCAATAAGGATAAATTATTTTATAATGTGATTTTAATTAATTCTTTCCAAAAAGTTCCCGAAAAAGGTTATATAAAGAGGTTGGAGTTCATTTGTGAGACATTGAAGATTGAGAGCTTGTTATTTTTTCTCTGCAGAGATTTCTCAAGTTTGTGCTTGAGAGCAAACTTAACCGGCGGGATGGAAATCGCAAAGGTCTAGAGCTGAGGATGGAAACCCTCGTGCTTCTTGGAGTGATTCCACTCAGGGATTGACAGAGTGCTTAAGGTTGGGTGGGGACGGAAACCCTCGTTCATGGTGCATTGGTTCTTTTTATCACATTTGCAGTTCGGATTAATAGTGGTTTGAGTTGTCTATATGTGTGCTTATTTCTCCTTTGCTGATCGCTTATTTCAATAAATAATATCTCATATTGAAAGTGGCAAAGATATTGATTCATTAGTTTGGTGAGTATTTTGTTGAAGAAGTCAATCTTGTTGAACTAAGTTGCTGGTTCAGGTTCGAAGAACCGGTTCGCCGGTACGGCAAAATTTTGAAATGGGGTTTGGGTTTTGTTGATGTGTTTTTTATGACAGCGCCTAACACAGAATAAAGTTACCAATGGTCACTTCGCTCTCTCGATAAAATTTTAACCGTATGCTAAGATTGTGAAAAGTTCAAACGGCTAACTCCAAGGTTCCTTCATGCAACGAACGTGACTCAGTTGGCGGATGTGATTGCTGGTAATCTAAGGGGACTTAGGTTTGAATCATTCTTTCACTTCCTTGACGTGGCATGGAACTCCATCATCAGATATAGCAATTTGGTGATTCTTCTGCTTTGAACGAACTCAACTGGAATGAACAGGAATTTAAAGGGGAAAGGGTTTAGAAGGATCTAAATCTATTCCTAAGGGCAATGATATCAACAGTTAATGCTTTGGTGGACAAATTCCAAATAAACCAAGCTCTGCTTCGCTAAGTTTAACTACAACTCCGCAAGAACCGGTGCAATCTTCTGAGGATGATGAAGGATTTTCATATTGAGAAGGTGCATTTGAATACCCAACACGGCGCAATCCAAACGACTATTCACAATCGAACTTTGCACAATTTTGGTGGCTCAGGCTAACTTTACACTGCAACTTACAATCGGCAAGATGCAAAAAGTATGAACCATGGAAGTTCATCAAACACCATTACATTCTCCATTGAAATCAAAGCACTTTATCTAACAATTGAGAAAATAAAATTCTACTCTAAGTGAGGAAGGTGAAACCATGCAAGTTTTGAAAAAATAACTTAAGTGGACACCATTAGAGAACAATGTTTCACCATTATTTCCTCAAAAACTTATCGCAACAATTTCATACAAAGTCTCCCCTCTTGTTACAAATGAGGGGGTCACCCCTTTATATAGGCTTCAAGCCCTGCCTACATGCAAAACCCTAATTAGGGTTTCTCCCTAAAAGATTCCCCACACATGATGCAACAAGGTGGGAATCAACAATTAATAACCCATCATGCCGTTGTACAATTAATTCAAAAGTACCCAAAATAGCATCCATTGCGCATTAAATGTACCACCTCTTTCAAATTCGTCCAACATATGTTGAATATTCATCCATGCAAAAATCACCCCATTATGTCATAAATTCTCCATTTCCACATGCGGCGGCTGCATGCAAAAGGAATCTACCATAAATTCAACATGCAATGACTGGGTCGCCATTTGGTCAAATATTCCGATAATGAATGCGCCACCCTATGGCCATACGTTCTATAGATCCTCACCATGCAAGTGGACCCTGTCGTTGTATATCCGCTCCTACACATCTAGAATTATTGGAGAGGGAAAATTCGATTCAAAAAGAATTTTCTTGAAGTCTCTTTAACTTTCCTTGCTTGGAGAAGGCTTTCCATCAATTTTCACCATCTCCTATTTTTTAGTAATTTTCCACAAATTAGGGTTTGAAGTCCAGGAGGGAGAGAATTCTCTTACGAATCCAAATCGATAAAAAAATGGAAATTTGGATGTGATTTGATGCCCGAGAATGGATTTTTCAAAATTTTTCTCGGGGGGGAATTTTTAATTTAGTTCATCCCTGATTCCTTCCTTGCCCTAGAAATTTTTGTGTCTTAGACAAATTTCCTTAGTTTTCATGCTTGAGCATGGAATTCATCATTTCATCCTTGGCCATGGGAGTCTTCCGGTATCTTTTGAGCGTGAAATCATCTTGGAGTAGAAATTTCATCATCATTTAAACCTTCCTTTCCTGTCTTTGAACTTGGGCGTTGAACTGGCTTGATGAAGGAATTCATCCTTTACACATTTTCCAAAGCCTAGGCATTTTGGCGCCCTTTCATATACATGGGCGGAATTTCACATTGAAGGAGGAATTCATACTTTGTTTGAATTATCCATTATCCCTTGAATCTGGCGCCCTATGACCTCCTTGGGCAGATTTTTGAGTTGTCCAAGGAATTCATACATTTTACTATCTTCCATGACTTCTTGCTTTGGCACCCTTATCCTTGCCTAGGTGGATTTCTTCACAGGGCATGGAACTTACCCTTTTTCAAACTTTCCTTGAACACTTCATTCTGGTGCCCTCCTTCACTGCTAGGCGCAATTTTCCTGAAGGCAAGGATTTTTTTACTTTTTTAATGCTTTCTATGGATACCCTTGTTTGGTGCCATTCACCTGGCATGGGTGCAATTTCTTTATGAGGGAGGAATTCACCATTTCACATCTTTCCAAGGCAGGAGGGATTTGGCACCCCATTCAAAGCATGGGTGCTATTTGTTAGTTGCCAAGGAACTTCAACATTTTCTCCATTTCCAAGGCATCTTGAGTTTAGCGCCTTCCTCCAATCTAGGGTGCTATTTCACCTTTGGCATGGAATTCACTCTTTTTTCCATCTCTCCATGCACATCTCTTTTTGGTGCCCTTCCTTGTCTTCTGGTGGAAATTCTTCATAGGGGAGGAATTCATGATTTAGAGGATTTTCCTTCACTACCCCTCTTTAGCGCCCTCCTTGAGTGTTGGGCGGATTTTTGATGGTGAGGAGGAATTCACTATTTTTCCTTCCTTCCATGACACTTCAAATTTGGCGCCCTCTTGAATGCTTGGGCAGATTTTGGCCATGAAGGAGGAATCTTTGATTTTTATCCTTTCTCCATGAATATGTCATTTTAGCGCCCTCCTGATTGCTTGGGCGACATTTCTCTTAGGTGGAGGAATTTGATGTTTTCTACCAATTCAGGACATATATATATATATGCATATGAAATATAACATTTAAGTATAAGAAACGAAAGACTTATACTTTAAGTTATATTTCATATATGCTGGCAGGATGTTTGAGAGTGGTTTCAGGTCCCTAGGAATCATAAGGCAAATTCTGGATTTTGGAAGATCTTTCAAATTTTCAGACTTAGTGAAATTTCAGGCCATTTTCAGATCAAGATGACATTGGTGGATTGATGTGAATTTCCAGACTTGGATGATTTTGCGTGCTTTCCTCTTCTAGAATAGGAGTTCCATACTTAAACCATTTTTTTTGATCCAACTTGTCTGCCTTCTGACTCTTCCGGATTTAGAAATGATCTTCAAGAATGTTCAATATTCAGTGTTTTCCTATAAAGAACCTATCAAAAATAGATTTTCCCAAATAGTAAGTGTTTCAAAATGTTAGGGTTTGGACAAAATAGGTCAGGAAAGCACTTACTAAAAATAGTAAGTTTGATTTTTGGCAAAATGAAGACATTCTGGGACTTAGTAAAATCCCTAAAAAATAGGAACTTTCTAAAAATAGAAAGTTGCTCCGTTTTCGCTCAAATTTTACTGGGAGGTTCCTCGAAGGGTCCTGATTCCAGTTATGCATTTAGTTTTTCCAAAAACCTAATAGAAACCCCTAAAATCTAGGACTAAAGACAAAAACCTTGAAACAACCAAAACAAGCCCTGGACTTAATCAAATTCACTCAAACGAAAAGCAGACTTGATCAATTTAAGCCCCAAACACTTGCAAAGCAGAGAGACTAGAAAGACTTCTGCGAAAAGACCCCAAAAACCAAAACAAAAGATCGAGTGGGCCTAAAAAGTAGGGGGTCCCCATTTGCAATGGGGCGATGTGTGAAATCGTCACAACAGGTTCGTTTGGGTTCTTTAGTACAAAAGCACATACATACATATACATATAACATAATATCATATAAACAACATAAACACCATAAACTTGTATTCATAGCAAAGTTCAAAAACCCGAACTCGCCACAAACTCGACAAAACAAAAATTTGGACTCGAACTTGGACTCGTGAAAGACTCGCGAAAGACTCGACCAAAAAAAAACCGTAGTTTTACAAAAAAAATAAAGAAATTAATGCATTTAGAGAACATAAGAGCTATAATTGAAACATTACACATGTCATATGATCAACAAACGTGCAATATTTGAAATTTCATCATTCATACTAATAGTTTCAAACTTTCAACTCTAAAATGTATAATACCAAGATTTCTTCAATGCTAATTATGTTGTTATATGGAGTGTAATCAGACTCAGAGGTTAAATTTTCCCTACTTCCATCAGCACAATTTCCCCCTATATTTTTTGACGGGGGTTTGGGGGCAGCACCCCCAAGTTGGGGTCAAGGGGCAACGCCCCTTGCGCGCTCCCTGTCGCGATATAGGGCGGGGTCGAGGGACAGCGCCCCACGAGGCCAAACATACTTTTATTATTTTATAAAGGCATCGGGTGTTATTTTTCTATTGGCCCACGTCCAATTAGGGTTACCCCTTAACCCCCAAAAAAGTCAAAAAGGGGGGGAGTTACGCCAAATGAAGGCAAAAAAAACGAAAAAAAACTCATTTTAAAGCTTGCCTGATGGTATTTCTGGGTCGTGCGAGTCCATCTGAAAGACTCGCGAGTCCGTGTAAAAGACTTGCGCGAGTCCTTGCAAAAGACTCACGAGTCTTTCAAATGGACTCGCTAGGACTCGCCTCGCGAGTCCTTGGTGAGTCGACTCGTGGCTCCCACGGACTCACGCGTCCGTGGCGAGTCCACGAGTTTTTAAACTATGATTCATAGCATCATGATCATAGTTCATAGTCATACCATCATAGCATCATATACTTCAAGTTCAACATCAAAATATTAAAACGATAATATCAAGTTCAAGTATCATTGTTTCAAAATTTAACTTGCAACAATTGGAACTTCATACTAAGTTTAAATCATCTAATGGATTCTTCTTCTTGCAATAGCAGTCAAGAATAGCACTAAGAAGATGAAAGACTAATTGCAAGTCAAGAATAAATGCAATAGCAGTCAAGAATAACAGCAAAAGTTTTTTATGGAAACAAGTAATGCCATTGAAGATGAAGAAGAAGAAGAAGAGTGAGAAGTCAAGAAAGTGAGCTCAGGAAACTGAATATTTTTACTGCTTTTCATAAGCCGAGGATTGTAAATTAGAATGAGTTGATGCATGGGTATTTTTCTGTTGTGATTGAGCATTGCTCTAGTACATTGTATAAGGTTAACAAGTAAGAGGTCAGAACTCAATTGTTTGCTTCTCTGTTTTATCTTGCTTGAGACATAAAAAAATCAGAGTTACCCGGGGACGCGTCCCTGACCTGAAAACCCTAGTCCCTGTCCCGGGGACGTTTTGGGGACTTGGGGACGGCCAGGGGACATTTCCCCCCGTCCCCAAATTGCCTTGTTTTTTGAGGGGACGTCTGCCCTAGCTCTGGGGGACGTCTGTACATCCCGGGGACGGCTGGGATGTCCCCAATCCATCCTGGGGACGGCCAGGTGTCCCCCATTCTAAGGCCCTTAAAAAATATTAAAAAAATTAAAAGAGTTGTATTTTCAATTTTTTATTTAAATTTTCTAATATAGGCCCCTTATTAATTCAAATTGTTATTAAAATAAAAAAAATTAAAAGATAACATTAATTAAATTTTAAATTTATTAATTTAATTCATAATTTTGACAATGAAACTATATGGAAGCAGTGTAGCCTTTGGGCATTTTGACACAGAGATTAGAAAATCGCCAAACTCGGCGAGTCAATAGAAAAATAACACCCAACGCCTTTATTAAAGAATAAGTTTTTTTTGGCCTCACCGATGCCCCTTGACCCCACCTTGGGGGTGCTGCCCCCAAACCCCCGTTGAAAAATATGGGGGAAACTACGTCGATAGAAGTAGGGAAAATTTAACCTCTGAGTCTATTGATATGCATATTGACAATGTGAATGCATTGAAATTCTGATTTATGAATGCATAATTGCATATTGTCTATTGAGTATTAACAATGTTGTATGTTCAGAATTTGCATTCTAAAATGTTTTTAACTTTTCATAGTATCATACACATGCTATATCCATGTTTTATTGTTTTCATATGAATATAATGTATGTATGCATGCTTTATCCATGTTTTCATATGAACATTTAGAATTTTGAAATTTTCCTATATATTTTAAATTTTTTCTATATTTTATATAGCCGTCCCCTTTGCCGTCCCCCGCCGTCCCCAAATTTGGCAAAAAAATTTGCCGTCCCGGAAACGCGTCCCGCCGTCCCTTGCCGTCCCCGTCCCGGAAACTTGGGGTAACTTTGAAAAAAATTGAATAAATCCATCAATTGTCTGTTGTTGTTCTTAATAATTTAAAGTCTTAAACTTGCATGATAACTTGCAAAACAATCACACAAATCTGCAAGTCTAAACTCATTGCTGTAAATTTTATAAATTTTTGCAAAAAAAATGGAAATTTGGGCACCCAGGCGTCCAGGTTCGCCCCGGGTTTGCCTTGGACGAACCAACTTGCCCGGGTACAAACCCTGGGCGAACCTAAAGGCGAACTGGACCAAGACCCGAACCCAAAAGTAACCGGACCAGTACCAGGCCCTGAACCCAGCAAACCCTGCAACTTAGGTGCCAGCACATAAGACAAAACAAAGGGAGAAAACCGTGGCATCTGCAAGAGAATTGTTCTCATATGAATTTGGAAAGTGGAGGGAGCGACAAGACAAGAGCGGGTCAGTCTAGGGTGACGTGGAGTTAATGGGAGAATAAAGACGTTATTTACAAGATGACAAAACAAATTAAATAATATTACCTGGTACCTGAATTCTGCTGTCAGACCATCTTTAGGCTGCTATATAAAGAGATTTGGGAAACATGGCATATAATTTGGTGTTTAAAGAGTTTCGTAACTTTGTTGCTGAGGATCTTTATTTGTGTTTTTTGGGGCCATTCCACTAACAAAGTAGCTGCCAGCTGTTATGAATTTTCAAGGGGAAGAAAATAGAAATTTGAGGATTTAGCCTGCTGTGAGTTGGGTAGGATCAGCAAGTTTTTACTATGTTTTTTGGGACTTCACTAGTATCTCTTCCCAGTGCCACGTCACCCTGTCTGCAAATAAAAATCAGTGCTCTATGAGGTTGACTTTCTAATCTCCTTGGACAGAAGTAAGGGACTACAGATTGGCTTATGAGGTCTGCATGTTATGTATGTCTTTATTGTTGATCAGAATATCTAAATATAATAGTACTATTTTTTATTTATATACTTGAAGTGAATTTGATGTTTGGAGCTTTCTGAGTACTGGAATTCAAACACAGCAGCGTATTTGCAATCTAAAGTCAGGGTTGATTACTATCTTATGTATTTCAGTGGCCTGAAATAATATTTCAATAACTCTGAATTCATAGCAGAAAATTAGTCTTATTGCAGATTTGTCTTGTCATTTATATTTGTTTGGATGAATGTTCATTTAATTTGGTTAATACCAAAACTTGCACTAAGAAAGATCAGTTTTTGCATACAAACATTGAAAACCTCAATCAAATCAGTCAAGCAAACTGTTTGGCATAATTTCTTCATAGCTGAGTGGGCAAATGAAGTGGAAAAAGCTCGGTAGAAACAGGGGTGGCTCATTCCTAGGAATGATTGGCTTTATAAAAGCCATTCCACCTTTGTATTATCTTATTCCAACATACCTTGTCCATGTTATTATTCTTTATGTGTTAGGTCCCAAAATTGGTCTACCAAATCCTAGAACTTTTCTCCACCTTCTAGGCTATGGGTTGTATTCAAGAAGGTAAAAAGAGAATCCATCAATAGATTGAGGATGGTTGAAGGCCTATGACAAGAGAGGGTAATCTCTCCTACACTTCAGGCTCAGCTTAAACCTAGGAGGGTGTTCCTAAAGGTATGCATCACTAGGCATTTAAATAAAAAAAATGAACATCTAATATTATCCACAATAGCTATACACAAATGTAAACTCAACCCCTATTGCTATCACTAGATCAAGCATAACTAGCTGCATTATGACCTCTATATATCTGATAACATCTTGCACATGTACCTGCAGGTATCAGCTTCTTTATAATCCCTTAAGGTAAACTTTTCATTTGTCATTACATACACAATGGCAAGGTGCAATCATACTAGTAATTCTTCTTTGATGAAATAACAATTCTGGTTTTCTCAAAATAGTTTCACGATTTGTAATAGTGATTACAATTACAAACTACATGCATACAACCTAATCTACTTTTACAACTAACCATAATAGAGATGATTAAATGAAAATGTTTGATTTTGAAAGAATAAGGACTGGTACCTAGTCCATTGGGGAACTCAGTTATAAGCAACAGAGGGGTAAGAAGTGTTTTCAACTAAGTTACCGGTTCCGGTTCGGATTCAGGTTCGGATTCGGGTACGGATTCGCGGATTCGGCAAAATTTTTTTTTTTTTTTGGTACGGGTACGGGTTCGTCCATACATATATATATATTTTAATTTTTTTTAATATATATATATATATATATATATGTTCAAACTTCAAACATCAAAATTATATATGTTCACAGTTCAAACATACAAATATGAAACATACAATGTAACTTTCCCATACAATGATACATAAATGATAACAGATAAATCATAAATCATAAATCCATAATTGCCAATGCCAATAAATATTCTGATATTGATATATCATAAATCATAAATGTAATATCATATTCATAATTTGCAAAAAAGATAATATTCAAGTTTCAAGTTTCAAAATGTGAAAATGTCATGACACAATAAAGTATAAAGTTAAACATTCAAATTACAAGCCATCTATGGGATTTAAATTCCATATTCATCTTCATCTGAAGCATCCAACCCAAGCCCACGGTCATCAAGTGGTTCAAATTCAGCATCAATTGAACCAATATCAAATGGAATGCCACTCCCACTAGCTATGTCTCTCTCAAATTCCATAACCGCCTCGTCTATAGAGACTTGGCAAAGTTGTGCAACTGTAGCATCTAAATCAGCACACTTAGGGGCTAGATCCCAATTCCTTGTTACACCCTCACTATATTCAGGGTCCTTATGTGACAACAAACGAAGGTTGGAGTGTACGTAAACCAAATCCTCAGCTTTCTTTGCACCCAAACGATTACGTTTGACTGAGTGGATGAAGGAGTATGTACTCCGATTCCGCTCAGCTCAAGAAGAACTTGCAACCTATTAAAAGTTAAAACATAATTAGAAATTTATAAATTAAAATTATAAAATAAAAATATGATAGCATCAAATGGAATTGGAAAACTATAAAAATAAAAAATAAAAAGATACATATTTGGGAGTTAAGTTTAATTGCAAGAGGCTGCAAGTAAACGGAGCCTTGACCATGTACATACCACCACTCATCAGCATCCATCCCATATCTAGCATTAAGAGCTACAACATCATAATTTTTTGCAGATACAAATTGGCCAAACTCCCTCATGACAATATTTCTTGTCTCCTCATCTTGATATATCTTTTTAAAGGCAGCCCTATAGCCAAAAGCAACCTCTGCATCTCTATATGGTGGCACCCTCCTTGGTGTTGCAAGCATCTCTGGACTATAAAATTTTTGGCATCAAAGCAAATGCTAAGAGATGTAAGGGGGTGGTCATCTTGTTCCAATGGTCAACAACAATTTTCTGCACAACTTTGAAAAATGTTTCCGTAGGGTCATTTTCTTTTCTATTTATTACTTCTTTTATTTTTTCCACCATGCAATCCATGCCATCATAAATCTCGCCCAAACATGGGCGATCAGTATCAGCATACCTGATCATGCTCATGATGGGCTCAGTGAAATTCAAAACATATTCCACATCATCCCACCATTTCTCACTAAGGATCAATGCTCTTACTTTTAGAGCTCTTTCTGTGTGGGACTGCTTCCATACACTCCACAAGCTGTTGATGACCATAGAACTCAAGGCGTCTCGCACCTTCAAAAGTTGTCTTAAGACGAGCGTGTGAGATGCAAATCGTGTTTCAGCAACCTAACATGACATAACAAAATACACAACATATATCAAATGCAAGTCTATAAAAAATACAAATTTAAAACTAAAAAATTAAAAAATAAAATTTAAAATTAGTAATTATAAATTACCTTCAACAACTCCAACAACTTGGAGAAGGTCCTGAAAATGGCTTGTGACATATGATGATTAGTCACAAACATTTGAATCTCCTCGCCCTCCGCATACAATTTTTTCACCCAATCAATTTGTGTGCCAAGCTTTTGCATGATTAAATTGAGTGAGTGTACTGCACATGGTGTCCAAAAGATGTGACCATATGTAGCCTCCACTATAGTCCCTGCTGCCCTACAATTTTTAGCATTGTCAGTTACAAGTTGGACAACATTTTGAGGCCCCACCATGTCAATGCATTCTATCAAGATATTGGCAATGAAACTTGCATCTTTCACTTGCCCCTCACAATCCACTGCTTTCAAAAACATTGCCCCTTTAGGACACACTGCTATAACATTGATCAATGGCCTATTTTTACAATCTTTCCATCCATCAGAAACAATGGTCACACCTGTTTCCTGCCATGTATCTTTGATGACCTTCGACTGTGACTCTACGGATGCTTTCTCCTTTGCCAATAAGGTGGTTCTCACCTTTTCATACCCTGGACAAACATAATCAGAAGGTGTATTGCAAAGAGTATGCACCATGTCTCGAAAGTAAGGTGATCTAACAAGGTTGAAAGGAAGCCCATTGCCATAAAGGCAACGTCCAATTTTGGAATCTGCAATCTCTCTCAGTTCATTTTTGAAGGCAAAATCCAATGGGCCTCTTTTCCGTGAAGCCACAACATTTTGATTCTCTACTGCATCAACTGGTGGGTTTTGCATGAAAGGATGTGAACCAGCTGGTCTTGTGGAGCCAATGCTACTAGAAGGCCTCTTAGACATTGAGCTTGGATGGACAAGAGGATGATCAGTCTTTGCTTTGCTACTTCTCCTATCAGCTTCCTCTTGTTCTCTAATATATCCCAAAACTAGAGCTTTTGATAGCTCCTTGCCATCTGATCCCTTACAAAATTTTATTCCACGCCCAGGGATGAAACAAAGGTGGCCTTTCACTCGAAAGTATGAGCTGGTATAGTCAGTGCCACGATGGTTGCATTGCCAAACAAAACCCCCACCACCAGACACTGGCTTGATCATTGTTGTATAATGCCAAAGTGGTGAATCTTGATCAATTTTAAAGGGGGTATTTTCAGTTCGGACATTTGCAACTGAACTAAAGCTTGCACTTGCACTTCCAGTTCCAGCCATTATGTATGATTATATGAATAATGCACCTAAAATGAAAAGAGAACGCACAACATTATTGAAAAAAATTATTAAAATTTTGGTATTATAACCCCATACTATACATACAAAGTGTAAAAAAATATACAAGACTTCTTTAAAAAAAATTAAAAAAACTTTAAAAAACTTTAAAAAAAAATTTAAAAATTTGAAAAAAACTTGGAAAAATTCTTGAAAACTTGAAAAAAATTCAGATTCACTTACCTTTAATGGCTAAATCTTTCTTCTCCAGTGATTCCTATGCCTTTGATGCGTGTCTCACACCTTCGTAGTCGTCACCTTCGAAGAAAAATACAAAAACTAAGAAGCCTGATTGTAGAGAAAAAATCTTCAAAAATGCAAGTAGAATAGGTTGAATGCATGTTTTGATGCATGAAATGCATCATAGAGGGGCGGATTAGGGTTTAGATGTAAAAATAAGATTTAAAAAATTGTTTTTTAATTGTTTTTAATTGTTTTCTAACCCGTGGGCCCAGTTTTTGGGAACCCACGGGCTTGGGTTCACCCGGGTCCTCTTGGGTTCACCCAGGGTCCCACCCGGGTCCCGCCCTGGCGGCTGGGTTCCCTGTGGGTCCTGCGTGACAGGACCCACAGGGAACCCAGCCGCCTGGGCAGGACCCAGGGCGAACCAGGCTGGGACCAGGACCGGGCACGGACCAGGACCAGGACCCCGCCAATTTAGGCAAGAACCAGTATCTCAGGTTTTCAAGTAGAGTATGAATAAAACCAGATATATATTCATGTACAAATTAAAGATTACATTTGATTGCAACATCCATTTTAATGATCCATAACTAGAACTACAAAGAACCATGTGGAACAAAGGAATGGTTATTACAAATTGTTTATAATATATTGGTTGTTGTCACATGCACCAAATTCTGGGTTCACTCAAAACCAGCAAATATGGCAAGAAGAAATAAATAAGTGTGCTTATATTATTTCCCTGAATCTAGGCAAACAACCATGGAGACAACTATTATAAAAGATGTACATCTGTAGACCCTTTCTACACTCTACAAGATACATTTGTTTATTTACAGTCGGACTAATAAAGTTTGATGTTGTAGAATAGCTTGTAGACCTTTCCTTGCCTAGAAAATTGGTTTAGCAACCAACCCTTTGTAATAATAGTCAATTAGTTTATATAGATCTCTAGTTGTAATGCCCAATCTGTAATAAAGGAGCCCTAGGATGGCAAATTTGTGATGGCGTGAAGAAACCAATCACTCTTTGGTCACAACTATCTTTCTTCTAACATTCACATCCTAAAATGTGTGAAACCTGCTTACAAATTGTCAAATCTGCATGGGAGACACACGAGAACGCTCAACAAACATGCAAATTCTCTTTTCATTTATTACGCGCATGGATATAACATGTTAGGGCTTGGTCAAGCTAGAAAATTCACTACATAAGCATTGCCAAGGGATGCTAGAATACATTAGGATGAGAAAACCTTAACCATTATACTAAATGCAATACTGTTCGTCCTTGCTATCAAATGTTTTCAAATTGACATTTGGGTGGGTAAACAATTAATTCTAGGCACATCTGATCAGTTCTGGTAGCCACAAAGCTCCATTTGATTGATTTTGTCTTTCCAAGATGTTTCTACTTTCTAGCTTTGCCATTGCAAGTTGCAGGAAATCCTTGCCCATTTTGATAAACAATGATTTTTGGGTGGGAGAAACCCTAATGCAGACATGATGTTGGCCCTAGTCATAAACGGTTCTTTGAATGTGTAGGGGAGTAGATGAGTGTGACAGAAAATTGGCGGAAGTTTTGAACTTTGGGGTTGGGATGACTTGTGCTTCATACCTTATGTCCGGGCATTGGGGTTCGGGGTGATGAGGAAGTCATACCATTAAGGCATGTGGGAAGGGGGAAGTTTGGGGGTTTAACTTCAATGAGGAAAATGTAGTGGAAAGCGTTGGACTACCTCATTATAGGTGCATGAGGAGAGGGAAGTCCAACATGTTAACAAATATAAAGGAAAGGTAGAGTGAAAGTGGGTGTCAGGTGAATCTTGAGGTAGTATGAGGAAGTCTAATACTCGATAAGAACAAAGGTAAGTGTGAGTGGCTGGAAAGGCATGCTTGGCAACAAAACTCTGATAACTTGGACACTTTGCATGGACTTCAATATTTTAACCTACAACATGCACAAGTAGACATTTATTGGGATTTTGACAACTACTACACATTATAGGCACATGGAGAATAACAATGAATTGGTCATAGGAAATTTTGACCAAGGGAGGTCCGGTCCCACTTAATATTTCTCAGATCAGTTTCTAAATGGGGTGCCAAGTAGGGTCAAAACACACAAAAAGGGAAGGTAATCAAGAAAAAATTGATAGAGAGAATGCAGATCTTTGAGCATACCAAAAAGGGGACTGAAATGGGATAAGACACAAACTCTTAATCATGACTATATAGGGATCATGATTGCACATAATGATACATATATCACAAGATGGAACAAACACAAACAAATAGCACAACACAATAAATGCAAGGTGAGACCAGCATTCATAGAGGCAGTGTTAACTCCAAGTATCATGGATCAGCTGCGTCACCAATTCTTTGGCCAAACTCGAGTTACAATGCACATCCCTCTACAAATTTATGTGACCATGCGACATGCCATAGGCTTCTCCCTTTGCAAAATTCAAATAGTAATTGATTCTGATATTTTCCTAACATTAGCATATGAATTTGCAAATCAAGTGGTCCATGCTGACCATCATTCCTTGCAGAGAAATTTTTCGTGTTTTTTGGGCAGAACACATCATCCTTTTATCTTGGAACATCATTTCTACAATAGGTGGATGCATATTTAAAATTTACCTAATCAAACACTACCGCATTCACATTTACACCAATATCTCACATGGATATTATCTTGTCTTTCCATGATGCATATTTCCATTCATCATCATGTGGGAAGCTATTGATTAGTGCAATAGACTTCTCTTCCCCTCCTTCATTGCAATGTCTCATCTCAACAATGGCACAACCATGCATTATCATAAGTTCATCAAGCTTGACACATACTTGGTCCAACTCATTAGAATCACATCTTAGCTCCAAGCCAAAAGAACAGAATAAATAGAAGCTAGGGACATGGGAAATGCCAAGAAGGTCGTATTCATAACAAGGCACTTGATTATCTTTCCTCAAATCTGATTGCTTCTAGATCTTGTCCTCATCAAGCTCTTCACACTCCAAGTCACTTTCAAAGAGGGATTATCTCTACAACAATAAGCATTTTTACCTATATTATCTGGTGGATTTGCAGGATCGTCATAGAGGACATTGTCATATGTTCATTTTTTCCATAAATGTTTCAGCCTCAGCGGCATGAGGCTTGAATTCATCCTAGTAAAAAAATACACAAAATCACAACAGTCGAACAAAAAGCATACAGACAAATTTTCAACACCACTTGCACCACCAATAGTATGCATTTTTAATCCATGTTCTGGAGAATCACCAAGGCAGGAAACTTGTTCATTTCAGACAAGTATGTGTCCCTATCAACATTCAGATTGATACAATCTTCATACAAAATAGGGGTCTCAAACTCATGCTCATCAGATGAATCAGAACCAACAGAGATGCAGTAAATCATTGTTGTTAGAGTCACACAGCAAGGAGACTCACCAGGCATAAAACCATATTCAGGTTCCTCGAATTGACTGCCAAAATATTTGTCTTCAACAGCATCACCAATTCTATGCTGCAACTGAATATTTATAGTACCATTCTCATCAGCATAATCATCTGTACGTGTATAGCAGTTCACTTCCTCCTCACATGTGTGCATACTCTCAAACACTGAGTATGCATTCAGGTTCAAGTTGGTTATCCACTTTGTTTCTAAGATTGCAAAATTGCATTGTCAGTTTTTTCTCTGCATGCTTTATCCACATATGCCATGTATTTCTTTCGCTTACACTTACAGTAATCACAATGATTTTTGCATATTCCTCTTTTTCTTTTTCAAGAAACATAATCCATTTACATATCTAATTGGGCCTAGTAGGCTTAACTCCTTTAGTATGACATTTATGTAGAATACAGGTTTACTATTAAGAAGGGTGGGGGGTTTGTGGGGTGGGAGCGGAGGGGGAGGGGGGTGAATCAGTAGTAAATAAAAAATCAATCCTTATCGGAATTAATTCTTGAACAACTTAAACTTTTAATAAGCTTCAATCTGAAAACTGAGAGGAATGAAAAGAGATGCCCAATAAAGACAATGCACAAGATTTATGTGGAAACCCAAGATGGGAAAACCACGGTGAGAAATGTCCAAATTCAGCCTCATAGTTAAAATGATTACAATTCTTTGAGGGCACCAACCCATCAAACTTCCTATATGTGAGCACCAACTCACCAAACTTCCTGTATGTGAGAACCAACCGAACTTCCTATGTGAGGGCACCAACCCACCAAATTCTCAATACAATTACTTGAGCACCGACTCAAGAGTTTTAGAACTTCAATCTTCAGAAACAATACAATTGTAAAGTTTGTTCAACAACAACTCCGTAGATCATATATATATAGATCAGTGTTAACAAACTGAAACTTATAAGACACAATACAATTATACTGAGAAATAAAAACCAAACATCTCTGTATATATGCAATAATGATTTTCTGAAGTAAACAAGTCACACTGATAACCAAAGTACTCCTGTATGTTTGAACACTGAGAATGACCTGCAATCAATACACCTCACAATACAATTAATCATCACATATCTACAACCTGGCATCCACTGATAAACAAATGATCTCACGTAGAGTATATAGCCAATCACAAGAAAGCACGAGATCTGCAAATCTGTTATAATAACTATACTCTGAGTATTGAGCAATTTCAGTTGTCCTGTATCATGTTGTTTCTCTTTCGGAATCTGTGACAACATCTGCAAACTGTAGTAATAATAGAATTTCCAAGTGTAGATTACCCACTTCCAAGTGTTATGTAATAAAAATTTTCTGATATACAAATAACAATCTTCAGATCCTTACTTATTCAAATTCAAATTAGAGTTTTCAAAGAAATACAATCAACTGTTATACCTGATCTGTGTAATATTTTTTAGTCATATGTTATTTCTGTTGTAAGAAGAATTCCCTCTTGTATTAGCACCACATGTTCTTTGATTATACCCAGTCTGAATTTCTCCACACAATGCATTCACTATTTGTTTCACCGTCTCATCACAAAGAAACATTGAACTTCAACAAGGTATTTATAAGTATGTGAATACCACATAGGGAGTGGTAACTGCCACCAAACTAAATTATGGTTTGAACTGCCTACAACCAACTTGACAACTAATCAAAGTTATTAACTAGTTGTTTCTTTGAAAGCTGTTATAACCACTATCAACTATCTCCAACTCCCATACGATATTATAAACATATTTTCAACCACAAACATTTGTCATTGCTGAAGACAATGCTTGCAAATATGTTTACCATGAATACATCTGTTGCTGAACGAATAGAACCAGTTCCAGAAATAACACAAAATGAATATGAAAAGAATGGAAACCAAATACATTGTGAATTCTGTATATTCATCATTCTGAGTTCTGTAATCTTATATATTCACTGTTGTCCAACTACAGATAACATTGGATTGCCAACTTCAGACTGAACATACTAGTGGACATCAATGACAAATACAAATGCCAACAATCTCCCCCTTTGGAATTGATGTCAAACCACAAAACAAATCCACAATCAAAATAAAACTAGAATCTGAAATGACATGATCAGATCCCTTCAAATAACAAAACATCTGCAACAAAAGCTGAAGTCAATGTCAAACCAGAATCTGAAACAATATGGTTCTCCATAATCATTGTCAAATCTGAATAATGAAACCATCAAAATCTGAAGCCTTCAAAAATTGTACATTCCAACTGAAACGTCATCAAAGCATCTGCAACAAATCTGAAACCAAATCTGTCAAGGATACAACTCATTCTAAGCAACACTAATCAACCAGATCAAACACTCCTTCTGCCCCTTTAACAGCAATGACAAAGGGTTAGGGGCAAGAAATAAGAGCAATAGAACACTCCCCCTAAGTAGATGCTTTCCTACCAAAGGATTTAGAGAGAAGATAAAATCTCAGGCTTCCATTTGTGCCGAAGCCAATTATTATTAACTTGCTCATCACCTTTTACCTCTCTTAGATCATAGATATTGTTCTCTGTTCTTGTCCCTTCAGCAACCAACCTGCCTGAATCAACCTTTTTGATTTCACACCCGTGAGCATTAAAGTTCACAAAATATCCATTATCACATAATTTACTTACACTTAGCAAATTATACTTCAGGTTCTCTACATACCAAACATTACAAGCTTTGAAAGTATCGGTAATACTTATAGAACCTTTACCTTGAATTTGTATGGATGATTTATCACCAAACTTTACTACACCACTATTCCAATCAGTAAAGGCAATTAACTTACTCTTATCACTTGACATGTGATTTCAGTAACCACTGCCTATGACCCAAAAGTTCTGTCTCTTCGCATGAGGAGCAAATTGAGCAATCATGGACTTTTTTGACCTCTTGTCTTGTTTCTTCTTCCATACTTTCTTTGTTTCTACCCTGAAGAACCTGCTGTCAGTTATTTTCTTTTCTGCAAAATTCATGTGAGAGTTTCTTGCAATATGACCAACATTTTGACAATTAAAACAGATTATATTGAAATCCTTCAAGGAATCAAAAGAATTTTGACTTACCAAATTGATTTTTCTTCTTGGTACAACCCTACAATTAATTGCCTTATGACCAAAGTAATTACATAGATTGCAATAACCATAGAAGGAATAAAACCTATTTGTTGTCATTTTGCTTGTAGAAGGATGCGATTGTGAATATTTCTTATGTCTTTGAACCTTTACAAACTCATCAATATTGTCTTTTTCACTAAGAGCATTATTAGAACTTTGCCCTTTTTCAAATCTCTAACCAAACGTACTATGATTTGATCTTTGTTTGGCTAACATATCATCTAACGCATTAGAACTTTTAACAGATTTTGATTTTCTTTTAGATTCACACATACAATTTTTTAAATTCCCAAAGTTTCCCTTGCCAAATTTATCTGCCAAACTTATGTTCATTGGTGTTTTGACCAATTTGGGCCACCCTAGTCTTTCCCAAGTGGTTGCCGAAATAATGTTAAGGTCCACATCCATATCTACCAGTACATGTTTTACATTAGCATCATTGAGGTGTGCACAGTGCAATAATTAAGAGAGGTCCATGCTCTCAATTCCAGTTCTCTATGATTTGATAGACTTGTTTTTTTGCTTGTTCCAATAATTCCTCAATTGTTTCAATTTCACTAGTAGATCTTGTGGCTAGGCCAAGGATGCCAAACTCTTCAATATCATTACCTCTTCTACAAAATAGGCTAGATCATTGTTCTTTTGTTGTATAATTTGTCATTTTCTACAAGCCTATCATGTTGTTTCTTGCTAGGCCGGAAATAATCATACTCTTCTTCTTCTGGTCCGGATTTCTCACAAACTTCAATTTATTTTTTCTTATTCCTACCAATATCAATCCCTTGTTGATTGAGGAAACTGGCTTTGTTCTTCTTGGTGCCAGACTTCTTTGTGGTCCACATTTGTTGTTCCTCTCCTAAATACTCCCCATTTGATGTATCCGATTGCCATTGATCCATTTGTTGACATCCTATGACCCCTTGCAGTGGAACTCTTCTTATTACCCTTGCTCCTCTATGTCCCTCCAAGTCATCACTTCTTGATTGTGTTGCCACATTTTGAAAATATTGGTGTGCTTTGTCACATTTAAACATATCATGTGTATCATCTCCACAAAAAGCACAATGCTTTCTTGCCAATAGTGATGATTCATGCTTCATACCATATGTTGAGGTGTCAGGGTTCAGGGTGAGGAGGAAGTCATACCTTTAAGACATGTGGGAAGAGCGAAGTTGGGGGATTTAACTACAATGAGGAAATTATGGTGGAAAATGTTGGGGGTTGAGGTTTGGGACTACCTCATGATAGGTACCCAAGGAGAGGAAGTCTAACATTTTGGCAGATATAGAGGAAAAGTGGAATGAAAGTGGGGGTTGGATGAGTGGCATGTTGGGATGAGGAATTTCTCTATCTCAATGATGAACAAGGGAAGTCAAGGTGTGTGGAAGGGCATGCTTGGTAGGGAAACTCTGACTACTCAAACACTTTACACAGATTTGTTGGTTGAAAATTTTGTACACTTGGGGAAATATACAAAATTGTGGCTTCAACCACACTGTGTGAGTAAAACTCTCCTAATTAAGGGAAGGCTCCCCCTATCTATCTAATACTAAAATTAAAATAGGATGGAACAACAGTCTTTCTTCTTTTTTTAAGAAAGCCAATATCCTTTTCTCTTCACAAAAAAGTGATAGCAATTTAACATAAAACAACAATAACAACTTTTTTAAAATAAAATGAGAGAAAGTGCTTATCAAGCTCAAAGTCTTGACTATGTGAAGTCCTATCTACCCTTTTCTATTCTAATGATATTAAGAACAAATTATAACAGCACAAAGTCTGAAATAACTTATTTCTTTCTACACAAGACAACAAGAACTAGTTTGAGCTCAAAGTTTCACAGCTATTTCTTATTATAAAATTTACTTCTAATCTCTCTTAAGAACGAGTGTAAGCACAAAGTCTTACAACTTTTCTCAATAGAACTTCTACTTTAACTAAATTAATCTCCAATACTTGCAACACAAAGTCTGCTAATCAAATTTGATTAAGCCCTTTAAGAAACACTTGCAAGCAAGGTAATATTGAACATAAACTCAAGAATATAGCACAAATTCTCAATACTTGAGTAATTTTCTTCTATTCCTTTCAATCCTTCAATTTGCACATAAAGCTCAAAGACTTCTTTGTTGCAAATTTGGCAGAGTTTTTGCTTGCTTTCCAAAAGATAAAGATTACAATAGATCCCTCAAGTATTTATAGGAGAAGAGTCTTTAGAAAAAGTGGGAGGATCCTAACTAACTCGAGAAATTCTCTCAACCACCAAGACTTATTCAATAACTAACTATGACTTATTCAAAGTTACAAGTCCTATTCTAAATTGACTTGTTACTTGACTATTTGTAATTACAAAAGTGCAAGGAATGACTTGACTTGCACTTTACAAAACATTTTTACAAGTAAACATGTCAAAAGAAAAATTGCAACTAAAAAATTACAATTCTGAAAAACGCAACTAAGTGCTGAAAAACACTTAAGTTCCAGCATGCGAAGACATGAATCCTTTGAACTTCTGGATGATCGTTCGTAGCTCAGCAGGATTCGGCTCATGGATGTTCTTGGCAACAACCATGGTCTTCACAATGGTATCATGGCATTGAAGAAGCATAGAGTTGTTCTTCTCCAAAGTGGACTGGATTTCATGCAAGAAGATTTGATGTTTCATCAAAACTTGAATTGAGGCAGCTGAAAATTGTTCATTCCACTCATTATGAATCTTCATCTATAGATCTGCGAGCACTTCTTCTTTTGTATCAACTCCCCATTCTGACCCATGATATTGCAGGAGGTCTTCTCACAGTGAGAAACAACACCTTGGAATACTTCAACTCGCAATCTTATCGCGTCATCAATCTCTTCAATGAGGGATTTGAGAAGAAGGGCTTTGTTCTCTAGAAGTTCTTCAAATTCCAGATACATGACCCTAGAAGGAATAATGGCACGCTTCTGAAGAACACTCAACTGTTGTCGAGGCATCTTGCGCCAAACCATCAAGCTACCTTCAACTCTTTCCAAATTCTGTTTGAAAGTCTCGAAGGTATGATTCAATTTTTCTTCAATGGTTCCAACTTAGCCATCATTTGGAATGTCTTTCAACAATTGCGCACATAGATCATGAAGTTGATCCACCCAAGAATCCAATGCTTGTACCTTCTGAGCAACTCTTTCAACTCCCTGAATCGATTCTTGTGAACCAAAAGAACTTGAAGGATTACTCCCTTCATCAACAGGTTTTGTGATTTTATGAACAACTGCAACAAGTTGCCTATTTTCCTCTTCTAGCTTGTCTTTCTTCGCTAGAAGTTCATCATACCGTTGTACTAGTGAAGCTACGGATTGTTGGGCTTCATGCTTGACCACTTCATGCGTTTGTTTACCCAATTCTATCCTTGTAACCTTGTAATCAACAGCTTGCATTTCCTCACGTGGCTTATCTGCAAGAGGCTCAACAATTTCAGCCACTTTCATCTTGTTGCTGTCAATTGTTACCCTTGAAATTGTCTTGGCTTTTTTAGCAACCTTGGGTCTAGATTGCTTAAGTTGCTGATAATCAAAGACATTAGGAGAAATTTCCTGCTTCTTCCTCTTGGGGGTGAAAGAACTAAGCCATGGAGGTAAAACGGCTAGTTCTCCTCCAGTAGCTACTGAAGGCAAAGGAGAAGCAGTTTCTGTTTGAATAGCCATGGTCACCCTAGGAGAAGTATCTGTCTGGATGACAACCATAGTTTGCTCGGTAACCAAAGGGCATGAAGATTGTCTCATAAACTCTTCAAAGCCGAAAGTAGAGGTATCAATCTCTGACAAATGAATGCATGCAGGAGTATCCTTGAAGATTTCCAACAAACTCTCTTGTTGATGATCAAGAGGTGGCTCAACTGCTGAAATAGCAACGACATTCTAAGGAGACTCATCCACTACTGTGTCAAGAGGAGATAGAGGCAACTCCATAGAAACTGAGGAGGGAATCTCATGAGGTGACTCCAAAGTCAGTGACTTAGGAGCATCATCGGATTGTTGTCCTTCCTTCGGATTATCGGGATCAATCACATGAATGTGAATCTGGGGTTTTTTTTTTCCACGAACTGTCGTCTCCTCAGGAGGAAGCACTATTGCTCGACTAACCCGCAATTTGATCCTAGTGCTTGAAGATGATGCACCCTCCTTGTTGTCAATCTGAATCTCAGACTTACGTCAAAGAGGCCCTGTAGAGTCATCTTCTTTTCCAACCTTAATCTTGATGAGTCTAACACCATTACCTTTGAGCCAAGTGTTGGTGTTAGTTACGATAGGCTGAAATCTCTCAAGAATGGAAGTGCATTCTTTATGTGACCATTGGATTAAAGGAAGTGGGGCTTCATCAACCCTTCGTGAGACATACTCTGGATCAAGCACATTCCCATCATCAATCATCCCTTGCGGAATGTCCACCAGGTTCTCAAGGGTGAGCCTGCAGTAGTCCATCTTAAGAACCTCCATTTCTGTACGGAGACCCACCCAGATATCCTCAATGCGATGCACATGTATGAAGGACTTTTTGATCTTTTCTTTCATACCTTGGTAGTCAAAATCTGCCCTTGACTTAAACCTTTTGAGTTTAATCTCCCGCATTTCGATCTCCATAGCTTTGGCTTTGGTGGATGTGATAAGGGAGTACCGGCCAATCTTTAATGGGTTGGTTGTAGAAATCCCCATCCCAACCTTATGTTTGACAGATTGATATGCATGTACAACCATGATCTGTCTTCCTAACTCCATAAGAATAATTTTATCAGTCGAGTATCTAGGAAGCATGTATGGCTGCCCACTGTTGCATCCGACTCTTATATAAATGAAAGTCAGGAATTGAAGGAACATGCAACCATACCCATTCACTCTTTCCCATGCTTCATCTGACACCCTTCTGTTCTTTAGAGTCTTGTCAAACTGGCACATGAAGTAACCAAAGAATGCATCTTGAACCCTCTTGAAATGTAATCTGCTGGGTCTTAAGGGCAGTTGATCGTAGTATTCCCACAATAGGTATAAGTGAGTGATCACCCTTGGTAAATGTCTAAGTGATGCTGCCAAATACATTAAGTATGAATTCATGTAGAAGGTCATGGTAGTAGGGACTGCTGCAAGTTGTTCACACAAAAATTTACTTATAATCTCGCCCCATGATATATGATGGGACTGCCTTATGAACATGGTAAACTAATACATCCAGGGCTCAAAAACATTAGAGTGCTCAAGACCCATCATCTTGTTGAGGAGAGTAATGATGTCTCGAATTTCCCACTTGAACTCACAATGGTACAACTTAGCCCACCTTGTGAAAGCGGCTTGTGGCTCATGAATCCATCTGTTAATGTGAAGTTTGCAGTCCTTTTCCCTCTTGACATAGTACTCAGTTGCACTATCCTTTGAAATCTCCATATATATAGGTGCTGATGGTATTCTGAAGACTTTCTCAATAGTATCTGCATCAAGGCGGATTATTGCCTCACCATCATCATTTCTAATGGTTCTTGTCTCCTTGTTGAAGTGGTGAGTGCAAGCGAAAACAAATTCAGGTTCTAGGGCAGCCACTGGAAAAGATTCATGATGAATGTGGCTGTCCAACAACCGCTGCATATTACTATCTTGCGGATCCTCCACCCTTTTAATGAATTCTGACATGTCAACATGCCCTATCTCCGTATCCTTGATATGATCCAAAGGAGAGGAAACTTGTGAAGGGGAAACTTCATTCTGGTACTTGTCATATTTATACTTCTTCTTCTTTGGAATGGGAGATGATGGTAAATCTGACATTGAAGAACAACCTGGTATGCTGCGATGAAGACTCAAAAGTGTTAAAGCAACATCATAATCAGCTGCAACCAACTTTTTTTCTTCTTCAAATGGGAAGAACTCCAACCCTTGCACTTCACACTTTATGAGAGAAAGATGGGAAATAAAAGGGAATGTTGGAAACTTGACTTCGACCAAGTTCGGATCTTGGGGAATGTTTTACAAGTATACAAGTGGGGAAGAACAAACATGCAATCGAAATTTTGAAACCCGAATGCAAGTATAATTGTAAATCGGAAAATGGAGAAATGAGTGAAAAATGAGAATTTGACATGTGGGAAATGGCGTGAATGGAATGTACGGATAAAGGCAATGAATTTGGATGAAAATGGAAGGATTTTGGGAATGTCATCTTCAAGAAAATGGGAAGAACTTTCAACATGTAACCCGGTTCTAAAAACTCGATTTTGAAAGAATGGGATTTTTCCACTTAGAGAATTGGAATTTCACCAAAAGATGATTAAAATATTCCAACCATAGGGGAAGATCAATTATTTTCATCCTACTTGCAATCGGAATTTTTAAAATCCCGAATGCAAGTAAAGAGGGAAAATGGGGAAGATAAATGCAATGTAAAAATTGCTTTGCCAAGGGGGAAAAACCCTCTCACAAAACCGATTTTAGGGCAAAACCAACTTATATACAAATTTACAACTAGAAAGATAAAACAAGAAGACAAGAAATAAAAACAAAAAGAAATGAAAACATACCTTGCTTCAATCCAAATGCTCTTCCAAGGAAATGCAATAATCGTTGTGATGAAGACTTAAAACATTTAAATAAGCTAAAAATCGAACTTCAAAACCCTAGCCACATTTTTGAAAAACGTCTTTAGCAGCAAAAACGCCTTGCAAAATGGCACAAAAATCGCTCAAATCTCCCCTAAATCTCCACGCCTAGGGTTGAGAAGGCAAAACGATATGGGAGAGAAGAGATTCGTGGCATTTTGGAGGACAAAATCTTGGTATTTTGGCAAACATGTGTTGCTGTTAACACGTCTTCAAACCAACAAATAAATCCACCAAATGGCATGGAAAGAGTTTCAATATGCATGAAAATATCATAAGAATTCAAAACGCCTTCTTCTTCCTAAAAAATCTCCACAAAAATAGGTGGAAACTCCAACAAATTTGCCTTCCTTGGCTGGTCGGGTTCTTGGAGAAATGCAACAAGTTTCAATTTTACATGTAATAGTGAAAATCGGGTTCCTTTCTTCATATTACAAGTTTAAAATGTTACTTTATCTCCATTCTAGAGCAAATCGGGTTTTGAAAACTCATTTACAAGTTTAAAATGTCACTTTTCATTGCACAAGGCAAAATTGGGATTTTGTGAGAGAACAAGTTATTATAACTTGTAAGAGGAAAATAAAGTCGCCTCAACAAGTTTTAATAACTTAACTTTAGAAAAAGAACTTGTAATGGGGATTTAAAATTCCCTTTACAAGTGACCTAGAAAATAAAACATGTAGTAGAGAAATAAAATCCCTATTACAAGTAAAATCACTAAAATAGAAACTTTATAAAAGAATTACAAGTGACTTTTAAATTTATAATTTAAAATTAACTTGTAACTTATCCAAAAAAGTTCCTATTATGACTTAAAAAGCCAAAAAGCATCAAGGGGGAAATAGAAAGTAAGTTACAAGTTCTAATTTCATAAAGTGCACTTTTAATCAACTTAAAATTTCTTTACAAAGACTAAAACAAAGGAAAACATTAAAACTTGCAACTTAAGGAAAATTTCCCACCTCCAGTTAGGGAGAAAAAACCCGAAATTGAAGGAAAGATATAGCAAACGAAATCAGAATGCGATGAAATTTGAAATGTGGTTTGTGGATGGATTGAGGATTTGTCCAGTCAAAGGGTAAGGCAAAATTTTGCATCGAGAAGCATGCCATAGAGTAAAATTTCCATTTTTTGACAAATTTTTTATGTAATGGTCCATTTTTGAAAACAAAAATGAGGACAACAAGATTTAGATATTTTAACCTACATCCTGCACATTGAAGACATTTTTCGAGATTTCGACAACTGTAACGCACTATGGGCACATGGGGAATAATAGTGGATTGCTCATAGGCAATTTTGACCAAGGGAGACCCACTTAAGACTTCTCAGATTGGTTATCAATGAGGGACAAGTAGGGTCAAGACACCCAAGAAGGGAAGGGATTCAAGAAAAAATTGACATCGCAAGATTGAGTCCCAACATTGTGCATTATGTAGTTGCTTATGCCTTTCAATCCTACAAGTGGTATGCATACTTGTATGGGTGAATGTGTGGAAATGATCTTTTGAAAGGAAGCAGTTTGAAATGCATATTAACTTCAAATCTTGACTTATGGATTTGTAGTATGGCTTTTTCATTGGCAAGTTTACCCATGGTTTACAACTTTGTAAACTCATGGTGCATTCAATTACGAGTCACCTTGTCCTTAAATTGTGTCCATAAGCATGTTATAATGAGTTTTTCAAGTGGTAAATGTTAAGAGAAAGCCCTATCAATGGATGCTTATTTTCTGTGAGAAACCACAAGAATATTAAAAATGATACACTATTGTGTTTGTTAGTGTCAACGGTTCCTTTATTATTGTGGGCATTAGTTTTGTTTTATCAATTGGATACTATGTTTAGACATGCTTAATTTGGAGATTGATGAGCTGGTAGATGATAGGACATGTAATGAAGAGCAATTTCCTTGTTTGCAATAGAGTGGCTTATGATTGATCTTTATACAAATTACAGTTCCTTTTCATCTCTTTGTATAGTTTGTGTATTCCACATTGTACAGTGATTTGTATTGTGTTTGGTGAGAAGTTTGTGTATAGATTTTAGTGGCTGCCAAACTTGATCAAAACAAAGAAAAAAATAGTATTCGAAATATCACCAAAATGTCCAAGAATACAGAAGAATTTTTCCTGTTAGGCAACATTACTAGGGCAGCAAGTCATGACTCCATAGTTGGAGTGTAGCAGGTTAAGGCTTGGAATGATTTTCATAATTTTAAACTTCATAGTTTGTCATTTAGTAGTTAACTATACTAAACATAGGCAGGCTAGTAAATTAAAATCTTGTCAAGACTTTCAAAGTGAGTGTTAATTACTTTAGGGGTTTAGAGGATAGTTTGAATCATAGATTTGAGACTCGGACTCGACTCCAAACTCGACAAGGGACCTTTGGACTCGGCAGAAAAACTAAGCCAGGACTGGACAAGACTCAGCAAAGTGAAAAACCCAAGAAATTTAGAGATTTTTAAGGATTTAAAACTTGTTTCATGCACCCTTTATTAAATAAACCTTAAATACACAATAACATCATCAAATAGAAGCTAATTTGATCACATACACATGTATACATCGATCACATCAGTATAAAGTTAAAACTGTTAAATGCAAATTGTAGCTAAACTGCTGAAGGAAATAGCATAGTCAAACATAGATATATAAAATATAAATAGTCATAGTGTCAAGTGTAAAAATATTACAAAACTCATGGAATATGAAATCCATGACATCAAATGTTGCACAAAATATCAAAACAACTACAAGTCTATGGCTTAGAGGAGCCTGCATCCTTCCTACAAAGGCATCTAAGGTAGGTCTTGGATGATTCAGTAGTCATACTCTTTGCCCGTGACTCCATTCCACCCTCACCAACATCAGCTGTGTCTATGTTTGGCTCTGGCTCTAGCTCTAGTTTTGCTCGTGCTCTAACCTCCTCCTCTGCCATGGCTACAGCCTCAGCTTCTATATCTGCATGGTCGATCCAATCTAAGTCCTCGTCACTAAAGACAGGATTTGTAGCCTCACTGATCCACTCAAATTCTGGATCGACCTCCTCTAGCATGATCGGGGTGGTTTCACTGTCTATAATTTGTCTCTGTCGAAGATGAAGGTTGTAATGAACAAAGACTAGATCATTCAACCTCTCCATAGGCAGTCTATTGCCCCTCTTGGAGTGTATGTGCTCAAACATACTCCAATTGCGCTCACAACCGGAAGCATTGCATGGTTAGCTCAAAATACGAATGGCTATACATCGAAGATTTGGTGTTTTAGGACCAAACATCTACCACCATCTATCTGAGATGAGAAAAAGAAAAAAAATCAGCCTCATTTAATAATTAATAATAAATTGAAATTATGCTCTTAATTTCTTAAATTATATATTTTTACCTGGCTGCATTTTCGTCTGACTCTCTTTGCAAAGCTGATGAGAGAAGACCTCCCCTTTTGCATTAGAAAAGGCCTCTAGCTCGTGGATTATAGTGCTGCTATTACCAAACGACATTTGCTCTATCATTGAGTAGAGCCCACTAAGAACCTCCTCATCCGCCTTGAAATCAGGGTGGAAATGGTATGCCGGATTGAGGTAATAAGCAGCTGCATGGAGGGGCTTGTGAAGTTGGACCTGCCATATCCTATCAATGATATCCCAAATGGGATAATACTTACTCTCATCTCGTCCATAGGCAGATCTGATGCCCTCCTTGGCCCTATCCATGCCCTCGTATATGTTGCCCATTGCGGGCTTCTCCCCATTAACGACTCATAGGAGAACTACCAAGGGCTCAATGAATTGCAAATATTGTGAAACATTATGTAATATCAGTTAACTTAAGTGTGAAATTGTGAATGAAAATAAGCAAAAAAAAAAATAATAATAAAAATTAAAAGTTAAAACATAATGTAGAATGCTTAAATATTTTACCTTCACAATCTCAACACAAGGGGTCCAAAAGCTTGGCTCATCAAAAATGCAATTTGCCACATCAACCCCTGCAACCATCCTAGCATAGGATGAGGAAGTTCACTCCTCACAAACAAACATACGTCTCAAAGCTGCCTTACTCCGAATCAAGGATTGGAATGTGATGAATTTGGTGGCAAATCTTGTGATTCCAAGACGAGCCAACTCCTTCTGCCCCCTGTATTGCTTCATTAGGTTAAGGACCCATGCATCATTGTATACAAATTTGCAATTTTTTTTTGCTTTTTCTACACATGTCCAGATCCATGCAATCTTATCAATGTCCTCTAACATGAGGTCAATGCAATGGGCAGCACATGGAGACCAAAATATGGATGGGTGCCTCTCCATCAAAAGTTTACCTGCAGCAACATAATTTGCTGCATTATCGGTCACCACTTGTACTACATTCTCCTCACCCACTTCATATATGACCTTCTCTATAACCTCACATAGGTAAGTGGCATTTTTGGAATGTGAGGAAGCATCAATGGACTTTAGGAACATGGTGCCACCTGAAATTTGAAAACAAATCAAAATCAATGATCATTCAATAAATCTTAAATTAAAAAGAAAATATGAATCATTAAATAAAATTCAAGTTTTTCACTCACCTGCAGAAGAAACAAGAAAATTTAGGAGCGTTCGATTTCTCCTATTGGTCCAACCATCGGTCATGATGGTGCAACCCTTCTTCCATATCTCTTGCTGGTCCTCTAATGTGACTTTTACATCAGCCACCATATCTGTCAAAATTTGGCCACTTAACTCAGAATCAGAAGGGGCTTTGAACCCCGCTCCACAAATAGTGATGGCATCAGCCATGCTTTGCCAATAAGGAGACCTGCCACAAATAAATTAAATAATTATGTCTAACTCTATGTCGAAAAAAAATTCATTAGACAAAAAAACTGTAAATATTAAAAAGTTAAAACAATCAAATAAAAACTAAAAGGAATTACCTAGCTGCAAAGAATGGAATATTGCACCAGGACCAAAATCTCCCAATTGCACATTTAGCCTTATCATGTACCTCCTTGTTCCAACCCATGCTCTCAAGTGATGGCTGAGAACCAGGAGTAGTGCGTGGCTCAAAATATGACTACATCCTAGATTTACGAATTCTAGGACCAATGCTTGCACTCCCACTGCCACTAGCACTAGCACTAACAGAAGCAGTAGCACTCACACTAGGATGATATGGAGGCATGGAAGAAGCATCTCCAACACAACCTGAACCAATGCTATGCAACTCCTCCCTTTGCCTCTTTTTCATTTCTTTTAGAGCCTCAAATGTCTCTAATTGCACTTAGCACTCACGAATAGCCTCAGGAATTGCTTTATCGCAAGGATCAACATCATGGCCACGTGTGCCGACAATGTGGTATTTCAATCTGTTTAGACCTCTATGAAAGATTGTTTTGCAATATTTACACTTTGCCTCTCCCTTTTTTTGCTCAGGAAAATATTTAGTATGTTTCCAAGTCGGATCTCTTCTACCCGGGTAAGTTCTAGGGGTAGGAGTAGAACTAGACATTGTGAAAAATATGGTTTTCACAAGTTGAAGGTTGCTGGAATATGACACAATTACAAAAAAGTGAACATTTGTGCATTGTTAAATTATAAACTAATACAAAAAAAAACAAAGAAATAGAATTGTTTTGAAAAAAAAAAACAATGTATTAGAATTTGTATTCATATTCTTTCAAAATTTAAAGAAACCAGCATTTGGACTTTTCCGGACTTACTATTCTTAGTAAGTTTCGATAACTGCTCAAAAGGTGGTTAAAATGCATTTGGACACACTATTTTTAGCAGTATGCTATTTTTAGTAAGTGCTATTTTTAGTAGGGTTTTAGCAGGCTAGTTCAGATGGCTATTTTTGGCAGGTCAGTTTGAGTAGATGGTTTTCCAGTATTCTTGGAGTTATTTTTGGCAATTCGGAGCTTATGTTGGGCACTTCATTGTGAGGTAAAATGTTTTATAAGTGGAATATTATTTAAGGCATGATGGACGCCTTAAGGAGTAATAAGTTGATTTTATAATATATATTACTTTATTACCTATGGACGCCACATTATACTTTATTGATATTTTTTATAAAGTATATTTGCATCTTTGTGAAGGACGATTTGGGAAAAAAGGAGAAATGAAATGCAAATTTCAAAATAATGAGAAGTGATTGTGCATTTGGGTTTGGCGTCCATTTGGAGGGAATGTGGATTTGAATTTGGAGACACAAAGGCTATAAATAAGTGTGCCCTGAATATTTTGTAACCAAGTGCTGCCGAAATGGAGACTGATTCACTTCGAGGAATGCATACCTCCTAGCTTGTCTTGACTTCTTGCTTGAGAGATAGCATCTAGTTGGGATTGTGAGGCTGTTCTTTACACTAAAGAGCAGATGGAGTTCATTGTTAGGCTGTCTTTTGATGTTTTCTAATATTTTTGGGGTGTTTGTGAGTTTCCAGGTTGCTGGTTTACTGTGGTGCTGAAAGTGAAATTGAATCATAAGTCTTTGAGAGATTTTTTGTTGCTTCTTGGTAATATCTCTATGTTTTCCTTTGGCCTAGGCATCCCTTCTTGCTAATTTTCAGAGGTTTTTATACAGATTTGAATTTATAATAAAAATCGCCCCTCTCCTAGGCCATACCAAGCCTGTGGCTGCATTGGGAAACGTGCATAATTTGTTAGGTCAGATTTACTGCTGGTTAGGGATGTTGGCTTGGACGTCTCCTCTCTAGGCTTCGTTAGTATATTTTTTCAAGTCAATCTGTCAAGTTTTGGAGGAGATAAGAGCATTTTACTGTGTCTCATGTTGCTGGTCTGTATTTTTACTAGGTTGCCGGTTTGGGTTAGGGCACTGATTCAGGTTCGAAAAACCGGTACGACAAAATTTTGAAAAGGGGTCTGGGTTCGTTAGAACAAAAAAAATAGAAAAATTATATATATATATATATAATATTATATATTATATTATATAATAATATAATATAATATATAATAATGTATATTATTATACATATTATATTATATTATATTATATAATATTGATAATTATAATAGATATAATAATTTATTATATAATATAATATATTAAATATAATAACATATATTATTAACATGTGTATAAAATTATAAATCAGTGAATTATGAATTTATAGAAAAGCTTTTTAAGTGTAAAATTAATAAACGGAAAGCCAATGAATTATTAAAGGCTTAACTGTTCATAGCCCTTCCTTCATCGATGGCATGTATCCCTCCATCGATGACAACTGTATCGCTCCCTCCATTGACATCATCTGCAAACAGGTGTCCACAACTGTATTCCTCCATCAACGACAATTGCAAATGGGTGATTTCATCGACGACAACCTACAAACAGGTGTTTTCATTGACGACAACCTGCAAACAAGTGTTTTCATCGACGACAATTGCAACAGGTGTTTTGACTTTACTGACTGCTATTTCAAACCGAACCAGACACGAACCGAACTCGAACAAGGACCCAATTCGAACCTGGACCAATGTAACATGCAAATTTTTTTATGAAAGAGATAACCATTCAAATAATCTAACTGTTGCAAAAATAGCCGTTAACATGAGCATAGCAAGATGGATATATATATTTAAAAAAAAATTCAAACAGGAAAATGAATGACGATAACTGAAAGATTAAGTACATTGAACTAAAAATCTAGCATACATGTAATAGTTAAGAACTAATTAACTTGCATGAAAGAAAGAGAGATAGGGTTTAGATAGTACTTTTCAACTGATGCTAAATTCTGAACTTCAAACTCTGTCATGATACTGGTGGGGAGGGAAAGTATCATTAGGGCGCTTTTCCGCCCAACCACAGACTATCTAGTCCCCCGTGCCATATCCTTTTGGACTGGCCCGACCCTTCGCAGGGAGGTAAAGGAATACGAGAACTCAATGCCATCTTAGACTTGGTGTTAGGACCTACACACTTAGTTGGACCTACACACATATTTGTGTATATATTTCCATTTATATACACAAATATAGATGCAGATATATCTTCTTTCAAGTTTCTTTTACAAACTACCTGAAACCCTACTCAAAAATTTCAAAGATTAATTTCCAGCTGAATGTTATTAGTTAAGAACTGAAATAACAACATTATGTTTCATTAAAATGCAGAAGGGTTTCCAACTCATAAGAATTTCATGAATATTTTCAGACTTTCAGTATTTTACAACCACAAATGCATAAATGCATTTCTTCCTTCTAATTTCTATCTGAGATACCAAATAGTTGTAAGAGGAAGAGGAAATCGCAGGTCTGGGAGATAGAATGACCTGAGGAAAGATGTAGCCGAGCCGAAGACCCTCAGAAGTATGGAACAACAGTGCTGATAATAGCAGAAAAACGCACAACAACCTTCACCCTCTGCCGTTTTCCAAAAGCCAGCCATAAAATATGATATCTCCTCTCTTATCCTTTTGGTTTTATATACCAACGTAGTCACAATCCCACGCCCTAATACTAGGCAGGATTGTCCATACTGCCCAATGAGTCACGCAGGCCTGCTTGCGTTTCCCGTGACTGCATTTCGCTTTCATCAAAAGCCCTCCCAAAATAAAATGCAAAAATATCTTTCCATATTGATATATAATGATGCGTAATATCTTTAACCTATTTGCTTCATTTCCTTCAATGCCCGATAACTCAAGAATGAAGGATGGCGATATACATGGTTTTACATTACATTATTTTTTTTGCTCTTATTAACTTCCAACTAGCCTGATAAAATATTTAGGCTTGCTCATTAAATAAAAATTATGTAACGGGCTAACATTAATAAGATTTAAAAAGTTTTATTTGTCTTATTTCCTTCAACACTATGAAAGAAAATAATTACATTTACTTAATTATTGAGTTTCCAATTAAAGTTGGCAAATAAAATAATTTATTTAGTTGAAATAAAACTTGCCAGGCAATTATAATTAAATTTAATAATACATATTTATTTATATTTATATATAAGTGACCTATACTCCCTACGAATACCTGACTGCGGTAGTATGTATACGATCAGGTATGCGTGCTACTGTACCCAAGTACTCGTATAGGATATATAAGTTACATATATATACATATACATAAACATATATATTTAAATAATAAAAGTAATATTAGCCCAATCAACTTAATTAATTATTAACGAAATAATTTATTAATATTAATAATTAATAATTATTTCTAGAAGCGACAAACCTTAGATTCTATGCACTGAGCTACCAGGTTACCTAACGCATTGGCTAATCAAGGTTCGACGAGATCAACCTAGGTTTACCTGGCTTAGGCTAGGGTTTTCAAACGGCTTTGAGTTCTTCCATCCTTTCACCTCCCGACTTGATGATACTTTCCCTCCTTTTGTGGAGGACGATGGTCTCCTGCATACACTTGGCCCACGGAAATCGGTTAGATCAAATCTTGTCTAGTTCTGACAATTAATAAATCGTGATAAAAGTGAAACATGATATCATATTGCTAACTGAAATTCCTCAATTTACTAAATCAAAGTACATCAATTTTGCATAAAAAACATAATTATCATTATTCACATATGTATAATCATCTGAACAAATCTATCATTTAAAGCATAAAACTAGGCACATTATACATCATACGAGTATATCAAAATGCACTAGGGTTAACATGTATCAGGACGTAAATACTGCACAAAATCAACTAGGGCACAAGTGGGATGTAACATATCCTTCCCCTTGTGAATCATCGTCCTCGATGATTTTCAAGTATCATTTAAAACAACTATGAACATAACAATGTTTATCCAGTATTAAAGAAACAAAAGAAGTTTTATTTTAGCTGTTAAAAAACATTAAACAGATGGGGAAATCGTTGATGGATTTCATTATAATCTTCCCAAGTGGCACTGTCGTCAGTGTACTGGTTCCACTGGACCTTGCACTGAGTAACTTCTCTATTACGTAAGCGTCGTTTACGTACCTCGAGCACCTTGATTGGCTCGATCATGACCACCCTTGGGTCCTGTATTTGCAAGGAGTTCCAATCAATCATATGTGCAAAATCTGAAACATACTTTTTCAAATAGGAAACATGAAATACATCATGCAACTGTGCAAGAGTTGGCGGTAGAGCAATTCTGTAGGTAATTGGGTTTACAACTTCCAGCACTTCAAAAGGTCCAACGTATCGCAGAGCTAATTTGGAGGACTTCCCAAATTTTATGCTACTTTTGTTCGGTTTCATCAGTAGAAGCACTTTCTCTCCCACTACAAACTGTCTGGGGTGCGCTTTGCATCTGCATAGCTTTTTTGCCGATCATTAGCTTCTGCTAATCTTTTTCTGATTAGCTTGACTTGCTCTTCCATTTTTGAGAGCATTTCTGGACCGAGGGTTATCCTATCTTCTAGCTTATCCCAGCTGATAGGAGTTCTACACCTCCTTCCATATAGTGCTTCGAAGGGTGCCATCTTAATGGATGATTGGTAGGAATTGTTATTGGCAAATTCGACCAATGGAAGGTATTCCTCCCATTTGTATTGTTGATCCATGCAATACATTCTCAAAAGGTCTTCTAAAACCTTGTTAACTCTTTCCGTCTGACCATCTGTTTCAGGGTGATAGGCTGAGCTTAGATTCAACTGAGTTCCTAAAGCTGAAAATAGAGTTTGCCAAAATCTGGACGTCATTCTGGCATCCCTAGCCGAGATTATTTTCTCTGGTATACCATGCAACCGAAATATCTCATGCAAGAATTTGTAAGCTATAGTATGTGCCCCATCAGATAAGTTGCTTGGTATAAAATGAGCTACTTTGGTTAGTCTATCTACCACCACTAGAATGGCATTATGCTTATTTTTGGACATAGGCAATACCTGGACAAAGTCCGTGCTAATTATCTGCCATTTCCAACTGGGTATCGCATTAGGTTGCAACAACCCTACTGGGTGTTGATGTTTAGCCTTAACTCGCTGGCACTCAAAACAGCTAGCCACAAACCTTGCAGCTTCCTTTTTCATTCCTTTCCTAAAATATAAGGGTCTGATGTCTGCAGGCAATTTAGTTACTCTCGGATGTCCAGAGTAAGGTGCTGAGTGCCCTTCTTTCAACACCAATTTTTTTAACTCGGAGGACTCAGGTATATACATGCTACCTTGGTATCTTAAAAGTCCGTCTGATTCAAATTTGAAACTGTGATATCTTGGATCCTGGGAATCTATTTGTAAAGCCTCTTTTACCTACTGGTAAAATCTATCCCCTCCTAGCAATTGTAGGACACGATTCCAGAAATCTGTATGCATTGCAGTGATGGCATTAATATGGCGTCTATGACTTAGCGCGTCTGCCACTCGGTTTTCCTTACCCTTGATGTAGCTGATCTCAAAATCATAATCCAAGATTAGTTCTAACCATCGTCTCTGTCGTGCGTTAAGGTTGGGTTGAGTGAAATTATATTTCAATCCTTAGTGATCTGACTAAAGCTCAAAAGGCTTGCCTAGCCAATAGTGATGCCACATTTGTAGAGCATGTACTATTGCTGCGAGCTCAAGGTCATGTGGTGCATAATTTTGCTCATAATTTTTGAGCTTTCTTGACTCATAGGCAATTACTTGTCCCCTTTGCATCAAGACTCCACCTAATCCTTCCCCTGAAGCATCAGTTACTACTAAGTATTGGTCGTCTGGATCTGGCACTTTTAGAATTGGTGCCGTGGTCAATTTCTCTTTAAGGAGTTCAAATGCCACCTGACATTTTTCTGACCATTCAAGTCTTTTGCCCTTCCTTTGCAATGATGTGATGGGGTGTGCGATGCGCGAGAAGTTCATTACGAACTTTTTGTAGTATCCTGCTAACCCCATGAAGCTTCTAACTTCATGCACATTCCCGGGAGTTGGCCATTCAGAAATGGCTTTAATCTTTGCCGGGTCTACTGCTATCCCTTTGGCTGAAATTATATGCCCTAGTTATTGTACTTCATTTTGGAAGAAGGTACACTTGGATAATTTTGCATATAATTTGTTTTCTCGCAATCGCTGTACAACAAATCGCAATTGCTACAGATGTTCTTCTTCATTCCTTGAGTATATCAAAATGTCATCTAAGAACACCAAGATGAACTTGTCGAGGCAGTCATGGAATACACTATTCATTAAATTCATGAAAGCCGCTGGTGCATTAGTAAGTCCAAATGGTAGAACCGTGAACTCGTAATGTCCGTAATGAGTTTTGAAGGCAGTCTTATGGATATTCTCATTCTTTAACCTCAACTGATGGTACCCTGATCGCAAATCGATCTTGGAAAAGACTGCTGCTCCACGCATTTGATCAAATAAATCATCAATGCGGGGTAGAGGATATCTGTTTCGGATGGTCAATTTATTCAGCATCCTGTAATCTATGCAAAGTCGGAGAGTCCCATCTTTCTTTTTAACAAAGATTACTGGTGCCCCCCAAGGCGACACACTAGGTCTTATCAATCCCTTATCCAGGAGTTCTTGAAGTTGGGCTTTTAACTCCATCAACTCGACTGTTGTCATCTGATAAGGGGATTTGGATACAGGTGCTGCTCCTGGTATTAATTCGATGGAAAAATCGAATATCCTTTTTGGTGGTAAGCCAGACAATTCCTCTAGGAATACATCCTGAAAATCTTGGAGGTAAGGATATTTCATGTCAAAAGGCTCTTCTGGCTCTTTAGCTTCACCAAACTCCTTTTTATGACGATAACAGTTCTCATACATCATCATATCATCCTAATATAGGACATCCTTTGCATCCCTGATTTCATCCATTTTAACTGCAAATATCTGACATCCTTTCTTGTCGCTTCGTCTCAGCTGCATAGCAGAGAGTTGCCGCAATCTAATTTCCCGTTGCATGCCTCGTAGGAGTACTTTGTTGCCAAAGTCATCCTGGCATTCCACAAACTTGTCGAAACAATTTACCTTTGCCCTATGCTGACCCAACCACTTCATTCCTAAGATGACATCATACGTGCCTAGTGGTGCTACAAACAAGTCAACTTCAGTAGTGAAGTTTGGAAATTCTACTCTTGCCCCAAATAGGCATTGCTCTACCTGAGCTCTTGACTGGTTGGCGTATTCTACTGTCCATGAATTAGCCATAAAACTGGTTCTCCTAGGAAACCTATTAAGCAGTTTTGGCGAAATGAAATTTTCAGTAGCACCTGTATCAATGAGTATATTAATGGGTATACCATATAAAGTACCCGGAGTTTCTACTGGCGTGAACTGGTACTCAGCTTGTTGGTTATCAACCGCCGCATGAATTCTTTGCTGAAAAACTGCCTATTGAGGTGGCAGTGGGTTCCTCTGATGCTGCCCTCCTGGTGGTTTAGTTGGGCACTGGTTGGCATAGTGATTACCAGCACAAGTAAAACAACCCCCTGGTGGTCCCTTCTTTTCTGGTTTGCTACTATTCCTACCATTGTCCCTCCTGTGTTTATCATAACTCTTACCCTCCCTATGGTTGTTTTGTTGTCCTCCTTGGTGCCTTTTATTGTTTTTATTGTTGACTCCATATCTGTCTCCCTTCTTGTTGAAGTTTCAAGACGACTTTCCCTAGTTACTCTTCTTTCTGCTTCTATCTCTAATGGAATCGTCCTTATGGAGTTTTTGTTCTTGCCTAACAGCTTTCTCATAGGCTTCATACATAGTAGTCGTGGCTAAAACATCTACTGAACCACCTATTCGGTTGTTTAAGCCCATAACGAACTTCCTAATTTTATACCTTTCATCTACTTGAAAGTGAGGTACATACTTCAGGAGATGAGTAAATTTTTCCCAGTAAGCATGCACAAAAAGTTCTCCTTGTTTCAAATCCTGGAAGTTTGTCAATTTTTGCTCGAAGAATAAATGAGGCAGCCATCTTTGTCTGAACTTTTCCACAAATTTGCTCCAGGTTATATTGTCTGATCTCAAGCCAAGTTCGGTCTTTTTGTTCTCGCACCAACCGACAACTTCTCCGGTTAGTTGGTAGACTCCCCAAACAGCCTTCATGTTTTTCAGTATAATCTCTAATCTCAAAGTACTTCTCCATGCTTGTAAGCCAGGCTTTAGCAGCGTCTCCTCCTTCAGTCCCATCGTATTGCGGAGGTCTTACTTTCTTCATATCTTCCAATATTACCGCCATAAGTTGCTTTCCTTTAGGGTTCTGGTTATGGTTTTGGGTTTCTTGGAACCCACTCTGAAGAGTGTGCTCCTGCTCAGTAAACTGGTCCCTAAATTGAGACTCAAACTCCACGCTGGGTGTTTTTGTATGGCCGCTTACTCTCTGCTCCAAGTCTTGGACCCTGTTTTGCGTCTTTTGAACCATCTGGGTGAGTTTATCTAGTTTATCATTTGATGTTTCTGGACCTCCGGATTCTCCCCCACCTTCCGGGTGATGAGACATGTTATAGTTCTTGTGACACCTGATATTACAAAAACATGCAGTTTTAGTTTTATCTAGCATTCAACATTAAGAGTATGGGATGAAAACATAAATAAAAAAAATAATTTTAACCATCTAACCATCCACATATATATCATGAAAATGTTTACAGAAACTGTTGTCAAAAGTAAACGGGGGAGTTAAAGTTCATTATATACAATGTAACCCTATCAGGGTTACTCTCAAAAATAGTTCGGCTTAGGTTTCAATATATACACAAAAGCTCTCTATCTAAGAGCTACTCTTCGATCCTGTGATGTGCTCTTCTTGCCCCTCAAAATCGGAAAAGGGTACCAACCGGAAACCAGGTTGGGGTATGCGAACCGTTTTCGGTTCCTCAGGTTCAGGATGGATGACAACGGTGTTGTACTTTATTTCTTCGGTTGCAGGCTTAACCGGTTTCGGTGCTTTGTTTGCTAGTATTTTAGTTCGTACTGCTGCCTTGCTGGCAGCAGTCCAAGGTTGTCTTTCCTTGACGATTCTCTTTAGGGCATCGGCTAGGGTTTCGTCATCAGACGACATGGAGCAGTATGAGTAATCATACTTGCGATTGATTACCTTCCACAACCGAAGGTAAACCGGGTCACGTGCTTGTTTTCTTTTGGTTGTGCGGAACATCGTGGACAATGTCAAGTATTTCGTTTTAGTTTCTTTTCAAGTTTTTTTTTTTGTTCTTGTTGTGGTGAGCCCAAGGTTTAGTGTTGAACCCGACGCTCTGATACCATGTGTAACGTGCAGAAAATTTTATGAAAGAGATAACTATTCAAATAATCTAACCGTTGCAAAAATAGCCGTTAACATGAGCATAGCAAGATGGATATATATATATTTAAAAAAAAATTCAAACAGCAAAATGAATGACGATAATTGAAAGATTAAGTACATTGAACTAAAAATTTAGCATACATGTAATAGTTAAGAACTAATTAACTTGCATGAAAGAAAGAGAGATAGGGTTTAGAGAGTACTTCTCAACTGATGCTAAATTCTGAAATTCAAACTCTATCATGATACTGGTGGGGAGGGAAAGTATCATTAGGGCGCTTTTTCGCCCAACCACGAACTATCTAGTCCCCCATGCCATATCCTTCTAGACTGGCCCGACCCTTCGTAGGGAGGTAAAGGAATACAAGAACTCAATGCCATCTGAGACTTGGTGTTAGGACCTACACACTTAGTCGGTCATACACTGAGGGTAACTCCCTACTAGTATGACGCTTTGACTAAGGGAGTATCTGGTGCTAAAGATCAGACTAGTGCATGCATTACGCAACACCACCTTGGCCAAGGTTTTACACTGTAAGCACGAGTTTTCGCGCTGTCAATGATCTCACCCTTCTCGACAAAGTCTGGGTTAAGGAGTTCAGCTGAACTCGAAAGTAAGTCTAAGGACCATCTTGGGATTAACATTCAAAAGTTATAGTATAAGTATTTCAAGTGTTATCAACCATTTCTTCCTCGCACAACTACTATGTTTTCAACAGGTTTCAACTGAACCCCTGGCTTAGGAAATAGGGGCATAGGAGTCGCCAATTGTACGTTCAAATCCTAAGTATGGATTTTAACCTGCCGGGCATGTCTCTGTTGTCCGGTCACTTGGGAGTAACCTCCCGATGATGATGCTACTGCATCATGTACAATTGTGCTCTTCCACCCACTGCCTTCCTAGGCTAGGGTATGGATAAATTTCCTATCACTAGAGAGGTTGCTTTTAATAAAATAAGATTATCTAAGTGCTGACTTATCCTCTTAGTTTAAGAAATTTTGGAAGCTTGGTTAGAGGTCAACATCTTCTTTAGGTTGGCTCGGAAAAGAACTCTCTTCCTTGGAATGATACAAATCTGTATCGTTATGTCAGAATATACTTACTAGTGTATGCCAAGATACGTATACAAGGACACGTGAGTACAATTACCTTTGCGTATACGGCAAGTATTACCAGTTATTAACACACTGGTACATACTTGTCAGTATATGCCCAAGTATGGTACATACGTGTACCTGTTATCCACACCTTTGCAGACACAATGAGTATTCTTGATGTCTAAGGTTTAAGGCTTAGTTTACTTCAGTTATACATTAACAATGGCCTTTTCCTTGTGTTACCTTGACTTAAATTTTTATAAATAGCAGAGATTCTGAGGGTAAAATTTTACTCCCGACTGTAGTTTAACTGGTGTTTACAAATGTATCTAAAATAATAGACCTGCCGTTTTTGTTGTTTGGTTACAGTTGTTTTTAACGAGATTGCTGAAGGTTTAACTTCCTAGTCTAGGAAGGTAACAGCGGAATTAACACATTAGAGATGTCTTGCCCTTCACAGTTATACAATAAAAAATAAAAACCTTTGCTCCTATCATTCTTAATGTTTCAAACAGTGAACAAATCTGTTTAAATATAGATGTGCTGTAGGAAATAGACATGTAATTTCTTTTAACCAAGAGTTAATCCCTCTTCAACCGAGGTATAGATTCATAAATTCTTGTTCTCTCTTCTTAAACATGTTTAAAAAAAGACAAATAGCAAATCTCAGGCCTGCAGGCATCCCTACACACATATTTGTGTATATATTTCCATTTATATACACAAATATATTTGTAGATATACCTTCTTTCAAGTTTCTTTTACAAACTACCTGAAACCCTACTTGAAAATTTCAAAGATTAATTTCCAGCTGAATGTTATTAGTTAAGAACTGAAATAACAACATTATGTTTCATTAAAATTCAGAAGGGTTTCCAACTCATAAGAATTTCATGAATATTTTCAGACTTTCAGTATTTTACATCCACAAACGCATAAATGCATTTCATCCTTCTAATTTCTATTTGAGAAACCAAATAATTGTAAGAGGAAGAGGAAATCGCAGGTCTGGGAGATAGAATGACCTGAGGAAAGATGTAGCCCAGCTGAAGACCCTCAGAAGTATGGAACAACAGTGCTGATAATAGCAGAAAAATGCACAACAACCTTCACCCTCTGCCGTTTTCCAAAAGCCAGCCGTAAAATATGATATCTCCTCTCTTATCCTTTTGGTTTTATGTACCAATGTAGTCACAATCCCACGCCCTAAGACCAGGTAGGATTGTCCATACTGCCGAATGAGTCACGCAGGCCTGCTTGTGTTTCCTGTGACTGCATTTCGCTTTCATCAAAAGCCCTCCCAAAATAAAATGCAAAAATATCTTTCCATATTGATATATAATGATGCGTAATGTCTTTAACCTGTTTGCTTCATTTCCTTCAATGCCCGATAACTCGGGAATGAAGGATGGTGATATACATGGTTTTTCATTACATTATTTTTTTTGCTCTTATTAACTTCCAACTAGCCCGATAAAATATTTAGGCTTGCTCATTAAATAAAAATTATGTAATGGGTTAACATTAATAAGATTTAAAAAGTTTTATTTAAGTCTTATTTCCTTCAACACTATGAAAGAAAATAACTACATTTACTTAATTATTGAGTTTCCAATTAAAGTTGGCAAATAAAATAATTTATTTAATTGAAATAAAACTTGCCAAGCAATTATAATTAAATTTAATAATACATATTTATTTATATTTATATATACGGGACCTATGCTCCCTACGAATACCTGATTGCGGTAGTACGTATACGATCAAGTATACGTGCTACTATACCCAGGTACTCATATAGGATATATAAGTTACGTATATATACATATACATAAACATATTTATTTAAATAATAAAAGTAATATTAGCCCAGTCAACTTAATTAATAATTAACGAAATAATTTATTAATATTAATAATTAATAATTATTTCTAGATTCGACAAACCTTAGATTCTATGCACTGACCTACCAGGTTACCTAGCGTATTGGCTAATCAAGGTCCGACGAGATCAATCTAGCTTTACCTGGCTTAGGCTAGGGGTTTCAAACCACATTGAGTTCTTCCATCCTTTCACCTCCCAACCTAATGATACTTTTCCTCCTTTTGTGGAGGACGACGGTCTCCTGCATACACTTGGCCCACGGAAATTGGTTAGATCAAATCTTGTCTAGTTCTGACAATTAATAAATCGTGATAAAAGTGAAACATGATATCATATTGCTAATTGAAACTCCTCAATTTACTAAATCAAAGTACATCAATTTTGCATAAAAAACATAATTATCATTATTGACATGTGTATAATCATTTGAACAATTCTATCATTTAAAGCATAAAACTAGGCACATTATACATCATACGAGTATATCAAAATGCACTAGGGTTAACATGTATCAAGAAGTAAATATTGCACAAAATCAACTAGGGTACAAGTGGGATGTAACAACCAGTATTTGGGCTTTTGAGTGCTGAACCTGATAACTCAGTATTTTGAGTTTGCTGGTTAAGTATATCAGACATGGTGTTTTGGAGTTTTGGGGTTGTTTCTTGGTAATGAGTCTCTTGAAACTTGGGAAATAAACATTGGAAATCATTTGCAGCTATTGAACAACGATATATTGGCATTGTTGTTTTATCATTCCAGCATTTTATTTATCAGCTAGTAAGGTATTGCTCCCACTGCATAAGTGGTCGAGCCTTCTTTGGTTTCTAATTCCCCCCATTGGATAAGTGGAAGTGGCAGGTTATACTGCCAAGTTGTTTAATTTTTAATATTTTCTTATCCTGCTGTAAAAGTGGAAGTGGCTGGTCCAACCGCCAACATGTAATGCTTCTCAATGTTTCATCTTTGCTAACGCTAATGGGTGAAATTGTTGTGTTGAAATTGGAAAAAAACTAAGGGAGTCATTTCAGTGGTATGAGAGCTGGTTTTCCTGCCAGCCTATGAGTACTGTTGAAGAATTTCTCTGTGAGTGATAGAAAAATCAGATATTACAACAGAGAGCAGAAGAGAACAGTATCAGATTTCGACAGTTTTGGTTGAAGAGACTTTTTCAGAGGTTCTTAGAAATAGAGAGGCAACAATTGAAACTATGGCAGAAAGAATGACAGAACAAAATGAGACTCCTAAAACAAGAGTGGAAAGAAAATTTGACACCATAATGGACATGATGTCCCAATTGTTGGCCAAGCTTAATCATAATTATAGTGGGACTCCTAACCAACCCACTAATGGACTTGAAGCTAGCACTTCCAACAACCATGGAGGAAATGGAAGCAACCATGGGAGTAACAATGGATGTCCTAATGGTGGAATACTTGGAGGGTCAGTCTCTAGGCCTTTGCAACCTGTCTTCCTACCCAAGGAAGCACCACAAGCTGAAATTGAGATACCCACGACTGATGAAGTGAGAAATAGATATATGGAGTATGCTTCTCTCCCTAGCGAGATTCAGGATATCCTCACCGTGGATCAGTGTATGAATCAGAAGAAAAAGAGAGGTGGTGAAAGATATGAGAATCGCTCTTTTGCTCCAAGAGATTATCAGCAAGCCTTTGGAAAAGTTACCTTAGCCCACTCTGATGGAAGTGACAAGTGTTCTACTAGATCGTGGGTCTAGAAGTTGGACAACTAGTTGTCCCCGAGGCCGATGCTTGAAGAAGATGCAATCAAATTCGCCAGTTTGCATTTGGATGGGGCTGTTCATGAATGGTGGTATCATGGTGTGATCACTCTTGGCCATAGTTCGATTGTCTCCTATAATGATTTTACCTATAAACTCATTGAAAGATTTGACACCAAAGACCTGGAGGTGAAATTCCGTGAATTGGCTCAACTCAAACAACAAGGTTCCTTGGATTCTTATATTGCTGATTTTCAAAGACTCTCCGTGATGGTTACCTGCATCTCTGAGAAAAGGCTAGTGGTCCTTTTTACTGAAGGACTTGAAGAGCCCTTGAATGGATGGGTTAAAGCCTTTGATCCGCTTACCTTGACTGAAGCTATCAGAAAATTAAGAAGCATGGAGTTGGCTGCCCCTAAGACAAAGTTTCAGTCAAAGCCATTTACCAACAAAAAGAACAAGAAGCCATTCACCAATCAGTCCAAGAAGCATCCATTCCGAATGGAAAATGACATTCAAAATGAGCTCCGAAAGAAGAATCTATGTTACACTTGCCGTGAACCATGGGCTCCAAGCCATAGGTGTTATGTAAAAGGGAATTCTCACTACATGGAGGCATATTCTGCTAATGGTTCAGACTCAGATCAGTCAGGACAGAAATCAGATTCTACCATAAGCGGCGATGAAGAAGCTTCAGAAGATGATGAAGGTGGTCAAGAAGGTGGGGGTGATCTGGCCCAACTCTCTAACTTTTAAAAGAATGGATCCTTTAGGGTTCGTGGGACAGTTGCAGGCCATAAAATTGTTGCTCTCATTGATACTGGAGCAGCACATAACTTCATTGATGAAGGCTTCGTTGCTAAGAGAGGCCTTGAAACTGAAGAATTTGATGGGTTCAAGGTGATGGTTGCTGATGGTTCGACCATTACATGCAACAAGAAGATCTCCAATATGTCCATGAAGATTGAAAATTATGAAGTTAATGATGTATTCTATGTAGCCAACATTGGAGGTACAAATAATGTTGTGCTTGGTATGCAGTGGCTTCGCTCTCTTGGTGAGATCACACTGAACTTGCAAACTATGGAGCTTAAGTTTTCATATGAAGGGAAGAAAGTAGTTCTGAGAAGGATGTCCAATGGAGGCCCTTGCATTGTGTCCTTTAAAAGAATGGAAAGGCTGATCCGTCATGGTCAAGCAAAATGCATGATCTCGCCTTCCAAACCTGTAGAGGACAAAAGACAATATCATGCTGAGATCCAAGATTTGATTACCAAGAAAATTAAGGTATTTAGTAGCATACCACCTGGTACACCTCCAAAGTGAGGTACCGAGCACATCATAGAGCTCGAAGAGGGTGCCAAGCCTGTGATTACAACACCTTACAGATACCCAAAGAAGCAAAAAGATGAGATTGAAAAGGCTATCCAAGAACTCTTGGACATGGGACACATCCATCCGAGCAAGAGTCCCTTTATTTTTGCAAAGGTTTTGGTAAAGAAGAAGGATGGTACCATGTGCATGTGCGTGGATTACAGAGCTCTTAATCAGAATACCATTAAGAATTGCTATCCCATACCACGGATTGATGAGCTCATTGATGAGTTACATGGGGCAGTCTATTTCTCCAAGATTGATCTTAAATCTGGCTACCATCAGATCAGAATGAGAGCGTCCGATGTGGAGAAGACGACTTTCAGATGCCACTTTGGGCATTTCTAGTTTCTAGTCATGCCCTTTGGGTTGACTAATGCTCCAATCACTTTCCAATCTTGTATGAACAGGATCTTTCAGAAGTAGTCGAGGAAGTTTGTGCTTATCTTTTTTGATGATATCCTCATCTATAGCAAATCTTGGGAGGAGCACTTGAAGCACTTGGATGAAGTGCTTAACATTCTAGAATTAGAATTGTTGTTTTCCAAAGAGTTCAAATGTGAATTTGGAATGAAGGAGCTGCTCTACCTTGGTGTTGACGTGTATTTTGTACACAATCATACACAGAATAAAATACCCAAAGGCATCTTATCCTCTCTTGAATAAAGTCGCTAACTGCTGAAGATTTCGCAAGAAGGATCAGTTAGGATGACTCCAATGTTCTTGTAAGTAGGGTCTCTACGTGTGGATAAGCACCAGTGGTCGTTGTGATTTGCTGTGTCCTCAAGGGGCCTTATGTTGCCGAAGTTTTTTTTTTTGCTAAACTAAACAAGCTTTTCAAAAAATAACAAAAGGATAGGGTTGCAAGAGGTCTAATCTAGTCTAACTTTAAGAATGACTTGATGTGAACAAGACTTGGTGAGATTCTACCAACTTCAATTTTGCCATAAATTAACAACTCAATTGAAATTGATGCGATCTTCTAAGGTAACAAATGATTTTCAACACATCAAAGATCAAAGACACTACCACGAAGGTACATATCCAAGATACAACAATGATTGAAGGTTTGAGTGATTCCAATATCTCCAGTCGACCACGCAAGGCGTTCCTACAATCAGCAAGAAGCTAGTGGTTTGGAAAGCGAATCCTACCAAAGATCAAGTCCAACACTTTGTCCTTCGAATTAACACACTACTTTGATTGAGAATGTTTCAAGAAAAATGAACAACCATGAAGATAACCAAGAGAATTGCAACAAAACACCATAACTTCAATATTTCATTGATTCCAAAGTCATCATGTACAACAATTGTTTGAATTCCTTCCTCAAAACTCAATCTTGCTACAAAAGTAAATTGCTTCTAAACTTTAATCTCTCTAATACATCAATAATCTAATCTTCTTCTCACATCTAATTATGAAAATGAAATAAAATGAGGGTATAAATAGCATCCTCAATTACAATGAATGGTCCAGATCGAAAAGCAGATCAATGGTCAAGATCATGACACCTAAACCCTAATTAGGGTTTTATTACAAAAGTTCCCCTTTTATTGCACAACATTAAATGCATAGCCAATTATTAAATTTGGCACGAAAATCTAGGAGACATAGACCAATGACAATTAAGGTGCCATGTCATCTATAACAACCTCTCATCTAGAATCTTATTCCCTTTCCAATGCTCCTTTTTTGCATATGCAATGAATCTTGATACGATTCCCTCGATCTCAGCAATTGGAATCTCGGGAAGATTCTTCATTCTTTCTTCCAAGTGGATGACCTGATCAAATGCATCTAGAAGAGCTGCGTCCCATGTAAGTTCAAGTTCCTTAGTCTTTTCAATCAAGAGCATGGTAGCAAACATCTGGTCCTGTTGCTCATCTGTAATATTAGCGTCCTTGCAAAAGATGACCTTGATTCTATCCTCCAATTCTTGCAAATCCACATCCGTCTCGACCTCGATCCTCCTGCCAAGAATGGTACGAAGTACCTCAAATACTCTGTCCTGGATCGGGTTGATCACCTCCTCAACATGACTGCACCTAGTACTGATGTCCCCAAAGAGAACTTCCTTCATCTGGAGTAAGGTTGACCACTGAAGTAAACTGTGAGGTCCTCCATCCATAATCTTTTCCTGCGCTAAGACCTTCCTCGATGTTTGTCTAATTACTTTCAAGACAGGAATGATAACATCCTTGGTATGAGCAAAAGCGGCCACTGTTATCATCAAGTTATGGATGATCTCAAGAACCTGAATAGCTCTATGAATAGTCTGCATCATCCTTGTTGCAAATTCTACGGCAACTGTATGAGATTTATCCATCCAAGTACTCATACGCTGGACCATACTCCTGAATCTCTCTGCCTCACCAATTGATTGAAGGGGAAGTGCCTGTATGGGTGATCTTGCTGGATCCTGACGTCCTAAAGGCTGATTGAGATGGCTGAAATATGTTCTCCATGCACCTCTCTCTCTCTCAAGCTTCCTATTCTTCTCCATTTCTTCCCTAAGCTTGTCCTTCAATGCCTCAAACGAATCGTTGGCATCATCTAATGTCTGCTCGGCTGTGGATGGACCTAGCTCAAATGTCTCTATATCATATTCCTCTGCTAAGATCTCACCTTCATACTTGTCCACTGCCGGTGTAGCTATCTGTAATTTTCTGGATCCAGTCTCATCTCTAATCATCTTGGACATCTTGGTAGCCTTTCTCTTCTCTGTCACTTCTTGGGAATGTCCAACAAGGCTCTCTAAATCAATCACATTGTCTTCATCTTCGATCACAATCACCTTGGTTAATCTTTCCTTCAACCAATCTGGGATGGCTGATCTTGTCTCTTTGACTTGTATTTCCTTATGCAATATTTCTTCTTCTCTGTGAGGAGATGTTACTTCGTCATTATTCTTGTCTTCATGTAACTCATAATCTTGGAGAGATCCACTTGGTGACCCTTGAGGTACCTGTCCTTCTTTATCATTTTGTACCATCGACTCCATAGACTCTTCCACTTCAAGTGTCCTTTTCTCTTGTCGAGAAGATGTACCGGATGAACGATCTCGGCTGGCCTCTTGTTTCTTCTTGGAAGATTCTCTCTTTCCAGGCCTCTCTTTCCTCTTCGAGCCTCTTGGATGGAGATCGCCTTCACTTGCACTTCGAAGGTTGCCCTCACTTGTATTTCTGGGATTAGGATTACCTTCGCTTACACTAGCTCCACCTTCGGCTGGTTTCTCTTCCAAAGTGAAAGTCATAGCTATGCCTTGCTCTCTCAACTTTTGATGCTGCACATCAATCCATCTGTGAGTACAAGACAAGACCGGAGCCATCAAAGCATCTAGATCCACGACCTCGGGCTCATTCCAATCTAACCTTATTGATTTGCTTTCTCGATCATAGGATGATTGGAGATGTCTGCCACTGTCCTGTGCTTGGTCAGCCACTCTGTAAATCTTGCATTTCCTGATGAAATCCAAAGGCAATCTAGAATGCATCTTTCTTTTCACTTCAAGATCGTCTAAGAGATTCATCATAAAATCTTCTATCTAAAACTCATGCTTAAACTTCCTACCGACTGTCTCCTCTATATATCCATGTGGATCAAAGCTTTCCCTCAAAGCGAAGAATGAAAAAGAATACAAAGCTAACTCCTTCTCTGCGTCATCCATGGCTAAAGCATTAAGACATACCTCAACTGAATTGCCCAATATGATAGGTACCGGGACTCCATTTCCGTGTCTGTGTCTGAATGCCTTCGCATAAGCTGCCAACTGTCTTGTTACCTCAAGTAACACTATTCTGTCTGTCGGATATCTCGGCAACATGTATGGAGGTGAAGGACATCGATGAACTCTGATATAAGTGAACTTCGGAAACTGGATAAACCAAGCACCGTACCTCTTTACTAGTTCCTGTGCATCCTGAGATAATCTATTGTGGATCCCGCTTTGCAACGTCCTTGTGATGTTCATAGTGAAGGTATCATTAACTAACTTGTAGTTGCTTCCTGGCGGATGATGCAAGTGAACATAGGAATCACAAACCCTGACCTCGCCGGGTCCTCTTCCAATCACTCCTCTGTGAGGTAGTCCTGCGTACTCGAAGCTCCTGATCAAGGCATAGATGACGTATGAACTCATGTGGAAGGACTTGGTAGCCTTGAGTCTCCTCAACTGTACGTCCAAGCAATGGCTAATCATTCTAGCCCAATGAATTGTTCCTTTTCCCTGAACTATCACCTGGATGAAGTAGAACATCCACTTTTCAAAGTAAAAAGCTTGAGGTGCACCTGTGACTCGGTTGAGCATTGTAATCAAATCTCTGTACTCCTCCTAGAAATCAATCCTGTGTGGTGTGTTCGGTACCTTGCTCAGGCGAGGACGACTCTTGAGTAACCAGTTCTTGTTGATGATGCTTAGGCAAGCATCTGGATCATCTTCGTACATGGACCTGGCTCCTTCTATGCTCTTGTAAATCATATCTCTGTGCTCTGGAAGATGGAAAGCCTCACTTATAGCTTCCTCTGAAAGATAAGCTAAAGTGTTTCCTTCCTTGGACACGATCATTCTGGACTGAGGATCGTAATGACGAGCGCACTCGATCATCAACTCATGACACTGTACTGCTGGAGGGAAGCCGGCCGCCTTAATGATGCCACTTTCAATTATCCTCCGGGCGACAGGTGATGGCTTGCCAATGTAAGGGACCTCTCGAAACTTATTCGTACTGAAGTTGCCCAAGTTGGTATCTCCAATGTTGCTCCATTTAGACACGATCTTGGTCTCCACCTCTTCGGTCTTTTGATCTTCCTTCATGAGAGCTGGACGACTGGTGGATGCTCCCGCCTTCGGGGTCGCCATACCTACACAACATTTCATAATAAGTAACTAGATATCGCAATGTATAACATAGATTAGATTAAAGATTAACTTTAGGAAACTTCATGATAAATCCTTGAGTTATCATTTCCTAAAAACGATTGAGCTACTGGAATAAAATTCAAAATTCAAAATTTGAAGCTATGACGATCAACATTCAAAATTCAAAACAAGGGATCACATTGCCATACCTCACTTGAGAGCTTAACTCTAAAATGCAAAACAAGAAAATTCGCCTGGGCAACAATCGAAATTTGAAGCTTCCCACGTGATCCCTCTTCAAATGAACGTCCTCCTTATCAATTCGCCACCCTTGGGGTCTTCGATGTGATCTTTAATGTCCTTGGCGAGTTCGCCTTGCTTTAACTTCGAGTTCGCACTCCCTTGATGATGTTTGCGCCTCCCTTGGAATGGAAATTCGCTCCACTTGAATACCAATCGCACTTCTCCAAAATCGCATATGGAAGATGATAAAATGATAATGTTAAAATGAAAATTTGCACCCTCCCTTTATAAGCGCTCACCTCTCATTTACCTCTAGGCCGACTTTGCGAAAATAAAGAAATTAAAATGATTTTTTAAATAAATAACAAGGGCCGACTTTTGTAAAATAAACAAATAAACGCCAAGCGCCCCATTTTATTATTTAAAATAATAATAATTAATTAATTAAATGCCATCGTTTTTTAATTAATTCGATTTTTAAATAGGCAAAAATTAATTAATTAATGCTTATGCGCAATTTTTAAATGCTATCAATTGATTTATCGATTTTTTCTAGCATTTAATAAAATTTAAAAAATTGTTTTAGCGCCAAAAAATTGGGAGAAGGGAAAGATACGAACCTATCGCTCTGGTCCCTGACTGAGGGACAGGAGCGAACTTCATTTTGGCCTTGATTCTTGTGCTTTCGACGTTCAAAACCATCATCTTCACGTTGAAACTGGCATATTTGCAAGGAATTTCGAACTTGATTAACTCGGTTTTGTAAATGAATGCCTCTTGTGACCATCATCGCCCTGGTCCCTGGTTGAGGGACAGGAGCGATCTTGGTGTTTTCTCCTTGATCTTAACTTCTATGATCACCAAATTTCATCATGAGGAAGAAACAACGTTATCCTTTCGTTCCATGCTTGTTCTACTTGTCGTTAACAAGGCACTTTGATGCTTGGAGGATTATCGCCCTGGTCCCTTGATGAGGGACAGGAGCGAACCTTGTATCTTAGCCTAAATTTGTCGCTTTGTAACCTTTGTTTTTTGTTCATTGCCTTCCAAACGATATCCTTGATCTTGTGTATCCTTGCCTTGTCAAGATTTTGAAGGAAAATGAATGATCTTGTGAAAATCGCCCTGGTCCCTGACTGAGGGACAGGAGCGATGTTGTCTCCTTGGCTCAATTGATCACCTTTTGACGTTTGATTTCTTTGCATATCATCTTCTTAAGACACCTTAGACCCCGTGCAACCTTGTACAACCTTGACTTGGCGTGATTTTTGAAAGATTTGGCCAATCTAATGGATATCGCCCTGGTCCCTGACTGAGGGACAGGAGCGAATTTGAGTATTCTGGGCTCATCCTTGCTTGTATCGACTTGCAATCACCTTCACCATGTAGAATGAGGTCCTTTGATCCCTCTTGGACACTAGAAACTTGATAAACCTTCAAAACTTAGGCCCTCATAGAAATTTCACTCTGGTCCCTGACTGAGGGACAGGAGCGAATTATGGCATTTGGTGCAATTCTTTCAACTTTAGCGGTTCTTGTAACTTTGTTCTTCGTCGAGACGCTTCAAAACGTCCTTGCCTCCATGCATCCTGACTTGGAGTGGTTTGAACTTGAGTGGAAGGCAAGATAATCATCTTTTCGCCCTGGTCCCTGGCTGAGGGACAGGAGCGAATTTTCATGTGCAAGCTCAATTACACTTTGCCAACCCCAAAATTTATCTTCAACGATCTTGTTGTGCATCCCTTCATTCATCCATGGCTTGGAATTCATTCAAACTTGGCGAGAAATTTGACCTAAGGCAAAATCGCTCTGGTCCCTGACTGAGGGACAGGAGCGCCTAGGTCAATTTGAGTCTCCCGTTGATGTCTTGTAATCTTCAATTTGTCTTCAATGGGTTCATTTCATCTTCCTTTCTTGCCTTCAAACTCAAAACTTGCTTGCTTTTGCCTGAATTTTGTCCTATGAAGAATTTCGCTCTGGTCCCTGGGAGAGGGACAGGAGCTACACTGAATTTCGCCCTGGTCCCTGACTGAGGGACAGGAGCGAATTTTGCATTTTTGGTCCGTTTTCCTTCACGAAGGCACTTCAAGTTATATTCAATTGATAAAACATATCTCCTTTGATCTCTTCAAATTGTCAAGTTGTTCAAATCCTGCAAGGACAAGGCAATGTTTGATTTTGAGCTCCGGTCCTCCACTGAGGGACAGGAGCGATTTTCACTCCTGGGGCATTTCCGTGCTCATGAAATTCTTCAAATTATATTCAACGGAAAGATCATGCCTCCCTTTACCACTTCCACTCGAAAAATCATCTTGATCCTACAGGGACAGTAAGATTTTTGAAAACGAGCTCCGGTCCTTCACTGAGGGACAGGAGCGATTTTGCTCCTACAGGCCAAAATATCATGATTTCGGGATTACAATCACTTCACAAGGCAAAAACAAGACCTCTCCAATGCTCGGGATCAAATATCAAAATTTTCAAAATTTGGTCAAAATCGCTCAATTGGACAAAATTCGCAATTTCATCATTCACACTTAGACAAATTTAGACTCTTCATTCAAAATTCCAATTGAAAATAGACCAACTCACTTAGCCTCTGGCGAATTCACTTTATTCAAAATTGCATCCTACGAAAGGAAGCTCGAAAAACTCTCAAGATTGACTGGACTCTGGCCCAAAAACGCAGTAACAGAAACCCTAAGGCTTGACCCTAAATTCAGACAACTGACAAACTAAACCAAAACCCTAAAAAGCAAAGCGAAAGGCGAGCAAAAACGAGCAAAAAGAGGGGGTCCCCATTTAAATGGGGCGATGTGTGAAATGGTCACAACACTTGGTCATATCATCAGTGCAGATGGAGTAAAGGTTGTTCTTGAAAAGATCAAGGCAATAGTAGATTGGCCTCCACCTGAGAACTTGACGCATCTGAAGGGGTTCTTGGGTCTTTGCGGCTTCTACAAGAGATTTATGAAGGGCTACTCTCAGATTGTTGCTCCTCTCACAGATCTCACTTAAAAGTGAGCTTTTGTTTGGTCAGAAAAGGCACAAGGTGTTTTTGACAAGTTCAAGAAGATTATGAGCTCATGTCCTGTTTTGGCTATACCTGACTTATTTAAGCCCGTTGAGCTGCATTGTGATGTATGTGGGGAAAGAATTGGTGCTGTTTTGATGCAAGAGAAGCATCCGATTATGTTTGAGAGCATAAAACTACGAGGGGTTGAGAGGACTTACTCTATCTATGACAAGGAAATGCTTGCAATCATGCATGCATTGGCCAAGTTTAGACAATACTTGGTGGGGAGCAAATTTGTTGTCAAAACTGATCACAATAGTCTCAAACACTTTATGCACCAAAAGGACTTGAACGAAGGACAATAGAAGTGGGTGAGTAAGCTACAAGCGTACGATTCTGACATTGAGTATGTCAAGGGAAAAAACAACATTGTGGTGGATGCACTTTCAAGAGGACCTCACTTGAGCTCTTTGTGTGAGCTTACTGCTGATTGGAAGGACTTGTTGCTTGCTGTTTATGCCAAAAATCAGTTTGCAAGCAGAATTATGGAGGGTACTTTTCATGATGAAAGGTACAAGGTGGTTGATGGGTCGATACACTACAAAGGAAGAATCCTTTTGTTGCCCGAATCTAAGTTCAAGTTGAAGGTTTTGCAGACTTTCCATGACGTTCCTCTTGCTGGTCATCAAGGATATTTCAAGACCTATAGGCAGATTCGTGAGAGGTTCTCTTGGAAGGGGTTGAAAAATGATGTTTTGAGCTATATTAAGGAGTGCCACACTTTTCAAATGAACAAAAATGAGCATACTCTTCCAGCTGGTTTGTTGCAGCCTCTACCAATTCCCAATCAAAAATGGGAAAGCATATCGATGGACTTCATCATGGGGTTGCCAAGAGCTCATTACAAGGATTGTATCTATGTTGTGGTGGATAGATTGATCAAGTTTGCTCACTTTTTTGCAACCACCAGCTCATTTACAACAACTCAAGCTGTAGATGTATTCTTTCATGAGGTATTTAGACTACATGGGTTTCCAAAAAACATTGTGAGTGATAGGGACAGCAAGTTCCTAAGCACCTTTTGGCAAGAGGTTTTCAGATTGTGTGGTACAGTGCTCACTCCAAGCACTAGTTATCACCCACAGACTGATGGGCAAATAGAGATTGTAAACAAGTGGTTGACGGGCTATCTTAGGAATTATGTCTCGGAGCATCAGAGAGCTTGGGTGAAATGGCTTCACTTAGGGGAGTATTGCTACAATTCATCCTACCACGTTTCCATTAGAATGTCTCCTTTCATGGCACTCTACAAATACAAGGCCCCTAGCTTTGCTGATTTGATGTTTGGTGATAGCAAAGCCCCACAAGCAAAGGATATGGTGTAGCAGTGTCGAGATATTTTGAAGTATTTGAAGGATAACCTCCAGATTGCACATAATCAGTAGAAGTTGTACACTAACCAGCAGTGTATAGAGCACACATTTGAGGTTGGAGACACGGTGTCTCTTAGACTTCAGCCTTTTACACAATCTACTCTCAAGAAGAGTGGAGCAGAGAAACTCAAGCCACGTTTCTATGGGCCGTTTAGAGTAATCAGGAGAGTTGGTGTAGTGGCTTATGAGTTGGAGCTACCAACGAGTAGCACAAAGTTCACAATGTCTTCCACGTGTCTTGCCTCAAGAAGGCACTTGGACACAATGTAGTTGTCTCTTCTGATTTTCCTCCTTTGGATGAGGAAGGACAATTGATGTTGGTTCTAGAGGAGATCATCGATTTCAGAGAGCGCTCTTTGAGGAGAAGGACAATCAAGGAGTATTTGGTGAGGTGGAAGAAATTGCCTATGGAGGATGCTACTTGGGAGAATGAGGAGATTTTGCAACATCCAGGCTTGCGATTGCTTGAGGACAAGCAATCTTGGGGAGGGCGGATTATAATGTCCCATTCTTAGTAGTGATCAGTTCAGTTGGCTGTTAGCCTATTCCGAAGGCCTGTAGGCTAGTTGGGAGAAGTAATTAGGGTTTCTTATTTTTTGGGAGGATGCTTTGGCAGTTTTGGTGGTTTGCATGTTGGAGTTTTACAATTCTGATTTTGGATTCCTTCTGGGTTTTAAGAGAGCTTTGCGATGGCATGCCATGCAACTGAATATGAGGACTTTTTTGGACTTACTATTTTTAGTAAGTTGCGATGATTGCTGAAAATGTGGTTAAAATGCATTTGGACACACTATTTTTAGCAGGATGCTATTTTTAGTAAGTGCTATTTTTAGCAGGGTTTTAGCAGTCAGTTCGGATGGCTATTTCTGGCAGGTCAGTTTGAGCATATGGTCTTCAAACATTCTTGGAGCTATTTTTGGTAGTTCAGAGCTTATGTTGGGCACTTCATTGTGAGGTAAAATGTTTTATAAGTGAAATATTATTTAAGGCATGATGGACACCTTAAGGAGGAATAAGTTGATTCAATAATATATTTCACTTTATTACCTATGGACGCCACATTATACTCTATTGATGTTTTTTATAAAGTATATTTGCCTCTTTGTGATGGACGATTTGGGAAAAAAGGAGAAATGAAATGCAAATTTCAAAATAATAAGAAGTGATTGTGCATTTGGGTTTGGTGTCCATTTGGAGGGAATGTGGATTTGAATTTGGAGACACAAAGAATATAAATAAGTGTGTTGGGCTCTTGTTTTTTATCCCTGAACATTTTGTAATGAAGTGCTGCCGAAATGGAGATTAATTTGCTTCAAGGAATGCATACCTCCTAGCTTGTCTTGACTTCTTGCTTGAGAGATAGGAACTAGTTGGGATTGTGAGGCTGTTCTTTACACTAAAGAACATATGGAGCTCATTGTTAGGGTGTCTTTTGATGTTTTCTGATATTTTTGGGGTGTTTGTGAGTTTCCAGGTTGCTCGTTTACTGTGGAGCTGAAAGTGAAATTCAATCATATGTCTTCATGAGATTTTTTGTTGCTTCTAGGTGATCTCTCTTTGTTTTCCTTTGGCCTAGGCATCCCTTGCTGCTAATTTTCAGAGGTTTTTATGCAGATTTGAATTTTATAATAAAAATCACCCCTCCTAGGCTGTACCATGCCTGTGGCTGCATTGGTAAACGTGCACAATTATGTTAGGTCAGATTTGCTGCTGGTTAGGGGTGTTGGCTTGAACGTCTCCTCTCTAAGCTTCTTTAGCATTTGTTTTCAAGTCAATCTGTTGAGTTTTGGAGGAGATAGCAGCATTTTAGTGTGTTTCATGTTGCTGGTCTGTATTTTTAGTTTGCTAATTAAGTATATCAGACTTGGTGTTTTGGAGTTTTGGGGTTGTTTCTTGGTAATGTGTCTCTTGAAACTTGGGAAAAAAATATTGGACATCATTTGCAGCTATTAGACAGCGATGTCACTTGATTTGCAATTCATGCTTCATATTGTAATGCTGATTAGTAGTACTGACAGCAAACTTCATTGTGAATTGTTCCTTAATACCCACTGAATAAGTGGAAGAGGCTGGTTTACCGCCTGACATTGTTGTTTTATCATTCCAGAATTTTATTTATCAGCTAGTAATGTATTGCTCCCACTGCATAAGTGGTTGAGCCTTGGTTTGTAATTCCCCCCACTGGATAAGTGGAAGTGGCAGGTTATACCACCAAGTTGTTTAATTTTCAGTATTTTCTTATCTTGCTGTAAAAGTGGAAGTGGCTGGTCCAACTGCGAACGTGTAATGCTTTTCAATGTTTCATCTTTGCTAACACTAATGGGTGAAATTGTTGTGTTGAAATTGGGAAAAAACTAAGGGGGTCATTTCAATTAGTAGTATTATCTTTAAGTTTTGGAGTCTTGTCCATCTGTTCTTCAAGGAAAAAAAAATTTGCTGCCTAAAATTTAAGAGGGTATGGAATTTTTTTTGTATAATTGTTTGTAAGGTGATAAAGGTATTATTGTAAAAGGTACATTATCGATTGAAACTAACACCATCTTTTTTAGGGATGGAAGCACATACACATAACATGTCACCTATCATGGTAGAACCATTACTAGTATTGATGGATAGAGTCGAGGAGGGTCATTGGGGATGTTGGACGACCCACCAAAGGATGGAAGATGATTAACATCTTGAGTTAGCTATTCACTTAGAGATTGGGTAAAATGCTTGAATATCATTTTAATAGTAGTGTGTTGTTGCATTTCCATTTCTAATTTGGTGTATTGTCAGAAATTAAGGTTTCCGATTTTACTTTGATGTTTTAGTGCATTGTGTTTCTGTTTTTGGTTTCTAGCTTTTTGGGTGTTGATGTGTAGTAATATTTTGGCAAGAGATGAAGCCACCTTGTTTCCTACCGCTTGATTGATAGGGGGGAAGGTAGGTCCTCATGGTCAATCTACAAGCGGTTATCTCTTCACTTTGTATTTTCTTAATTTGTGATAAAGATAATCCTTTGGGGATTTTGGTTATCTTGCAGCTTGCTTATATTGTGGTAATGGCTGAAGGTATGTTGAATGATGTACTTTTAAGATGATTGTGTCAGTAGGGTTGTGGATGTACAAGATTAGTAGGGATTGCTCACTGCATATTGTGAAGCAAAAAGTTAGGCATCAAGAGGATTCATAGATGCTGACACAAGTTGGTTTAAACCTGAAGATAAAGGATTGAGTTATAGAGTGATACAGCTGGGTGGTTGACTAGATTAACAGGTATTCTACTATCTAGATTTGTTGGTTCAGATAGTCGGTAATTGACTCATGGGAGAAAAATTGGATGGCTCTATAACTTCCATCATTATAATTTACCTATCTAGATATATGTCATTAAATTAATATCCTATCCTATTTTATTTTGAGCATTTTTTTGTGCCCTCCAATTCCAATAATGGAGTCATTTTAGAATTTTTAGATGCAAAACAAACCTAGGAAACACAGTTTGAAATTGTCAGGTAGTTACAAAATTATTGGGATAGTTATAACATTGCCAGGATAGTTATGTAACCATTAGTAGGTGGTTTCAAAACTGTTGGGATGGTTTCAAAACCACCAGTCTGCATGAAGCGGCAAATTTCGTCATGACAATAGAAATAAGAATCTCAAGTGAACAGTTTGATGTTTGCCCTCCAAAATCCCACTCTAGAGCCAAGCACCAAAGGAGGTTGGACTGGATCACTAGAGACATTCCATAGTGAATGCACTATCGATTGCAGGATTGGGAACAATCTAGCAAATTACCCACTCTACACAGAGTGAGAGTGCAATACATAAGAAAGCAATTCAAGACAGATTACACAAGCTGTCAGGTTGAAGTATTTGAAGCAAGAGACCATTAAGAAGATACGAACACATGGAACTTTCTCACACTTGTAATTGTTTTCAGTTCCAAGGAAATGCTTGGAGGATGTGCAACTGCTACATCCAACTTGTTTTCCTGTTCTTGAGGTTCTCAAGAAAAAAATATGTGTCTCTATGATTTGTTTATTGCTCGATCAGTTGTGAAAAATTCCACTATCATCTGAATGAAAATTCAAGTATGATAGAATGGATTAAAAATTGTTTGACTACTAATTTACACAAGGATAGTTTTGTAGCCAATGACAGATCAGTTTTAGGAGGAATAATAGAGTTTGGAAAAATGATTTTATCAGTTGTCTTTTGAGTTGCTGATAGTTGTGGTATACAATTTGGTTTATGTATCCTGTTGGTTTAGTTGCACAAGTAGCCAAACTAGGAGCCATATTGCCCTACGAACAGCCAGTAAATTTTCTATGTAGTCACATGCCCAGCAGTTACGCAACACAAGGAGTTGCATTAATTGAGCTGCTATGAATATATTTCCACAAAAAAATAGATTTAAAAAATACAAATTCAAGCATAAATTTCTCTTGGAAGCTTTTAGTTATTTGAAACAAATGTTGCATTTGGATAGTTCCACATTTTGATAAAAATTGTGAGAACAGGAAGAATTATAAGATACATCGTCACCTCAGAAACTTTGCTCATGATTGAAAAGCCCAAAACTGTGGACTAGATTCACCGTTCCTTCCCCCTCTAACAAATGCTTAAAGGCACTTTTGTGCTTAGTGGGTCCTCTTGCATTGCAATTATTACTGATGTCATCAGTATAATGATTAACTAAACATAACCAAGTATTATTCCTATGTCGGCAAATTACTGCCAACAATCATCTTGAGATGACATCAAATAAACATGGGTGAAATCCCACAAAGATAAAAAATCTAATATTTGACAATCTTAGACTATACCCATGCACTCTTACCTGAAGAGTAATCAAAACAAGGCTAGAAAACTAGAAAACAAAAAAAAGCAGTTCCCATCATTATTCATGATCCTTTGTCTATTTAGTATGCAGTTGATATTACAGAGAGTAGAGAACTAGAATTTCATTTTAAGACAAATGCAACTTGCCAGATATTGAAATTCAGGCTGCAACTTAGGCTGCTTATTCTTGCTCAATTCTGCTCCAAATTATGGATTATTACCTCTTGACCAATTCAACCTTCCTTTTTTAACCTATCAATTATTAACAATTTCTGTACGATAGAAACAGATTGGGTCATAGAACATCCTATAAAGATCAAGAGAAGTCATGTACATAAATGTAAAAACAAAGTAGAGTGCTCATATTATTCAACATGAGAAGGTTAAGAAAGAAATAAACTATATTAATTCCTATAAGGAAACAAAGTAGGTCAATGGACTCATGTGCATCCCCATTTAATAGGAAAATGGCCATTGTTTTCTATTGGATAAGAGCCAATAAATAAATAACCCTGTGCAACAATAAAACAATAAAACATCCCTCAATAAAAATAAAAAATGCCAGAAGAAATAATAATGTCCCCACCTTAGAAATTTTTTGTCACTGATCGAGCAGGGAAAGCTCATGAATTTTTCTTATCACCAGTCATCATTTCAGGAAGTTATTTCTCTAGCTATTTGGAACCTTATTTATAGAAGATTGTAAAATCGACCATTTTTTGTTTACTATGCCATGCCTGTTCTGGATACAATCCTTTCCATTCAAATCCACCTCTGAGATTGCTCTGTGCTTCTTGCTTAATATTAAGTCTAGTATCTAAAACCATTGTTTTACTCTTGGACTGTTATTCTTGATGCACTTGTTTCCACGATTTTCGTAAATTCTTTCAACTGATACTAGCAAAGTGAGTTTTGACTTCTTGTCTAATTGTGGGATTCTTAGGTTGTCAATGATATCTGCATTTTGCCGGGATGTGAAAGAATAGCTTCTTGTGATGGAACTGTTCATATTTGGAGTGGTCAGACTGGAAAATGTATTTCAACATTTTCAGAAAATTCAGAAATTTCTTCTTCTGTGGGGTCTATCTTGCCTTCAATGCCTAGGGAAACTGTGGAACTGGGAACTGGTGTAAATGCTACAGCATTAACTGGAGGGATACTATCTGCTGGATTTCATGGAAGTTTGTACACTTGCATGCATTGCATGCATGCAGAAGAAAAACTTGTTGCCGGCACTGGTAATGGTTACTTAAGGTGAGATGATTTTTTCTTGTTTTCTAAGATTAAGATTTTGCATGATTTAGAGTCATGTTCTGTCTTTTGGACTTTCTATTTAACTTTCAGAAAGAACCTACAATATATTTCTGGGGATTAAACAATTGTTTGCTTGTGATACCAATGCTAGTCCTTCTTGTAGGACAACATTAGAACTTGAAGGAAATAGAATTCTCAAGGAACCACAAGATGTGGAAATTTTGCTTTAGTAGAAAAAAATTCATTTGGAGTGTCATATTTAATTCTTACAGAGACAAATCAAACAATTGAAAAAAGATAGCAAGTTGCGACAAGAATCTGCAATGCAATTTATTGCAAAATAAATATGATAATATCTGCAAACATTATTGACTTTACAGTCAAGTCTCTTACAATAGATGAAACAATTAACAATTACCATTCTCAAGAAGCTTAGTACTTTGTCAAAAATGAGGGATGACTATTCAAATATTGTTTCTGAAGAGCAACTTGAAGTCCCATCATCCTAATCATGAAAGTCTTTGGCTTTAACAACCAGTTAATCCACATACACGTTATATAAAAAGTGTCAAATTTTTTATTCTTTCTGACAAACTTTAGTCAAATTATTACAAACAATTGCGGTCTCAAGATCAAAGAAGTTTTACTCCAAAGTCATTCAAATTTGGTACTTAGTAAGATTGATTTGGGTTGGATGCGTAATGTGAGTGAGTCAATAAGTGAAGTATTTTTGATGTTCATGTTTTCATGTATCTTTATCTGCTTTAAAGAAGAAATGGTCTTTTCTAGATACTTCAGAATTGAACACATGGAAGGAAACATATGAACAGAAATATTATTATAATCACTTATGATTTAAGTGATAGTTAAAGGTCCAAGTCTTTCTTGAAAGGAAGGCATGTAGAGAATCTAATTTCTACTTTATAATATTATCTTATGTTAGAACCCTAGATGGTTATCTGTTATACATAAACTACATTATATAATTTATTGTAACTTGTTAGATGGTTATATATTAAGAGGTGGGTAGGACCTTGACAGATTATTCCAACTGGTATGATGCTCCCTGAATATAGTAAATACTTACCTATCATTGATGTAGATTGGATTCCCTCTCTCTATTAAAGCCTACATTTTATATTGAGTCCTCCATGAGTTTTCAAATAACAAGCCTTTAGGTCTATAATAAACAAAATCTAGCAGGACATGGTTATCGAACATAAGGAAATTATAACATATATCATACTACCTTCAAAAGAAGCACAAGTTGCAACATTTATGAGTGGATTACAAAAATTCGTTTAGTATGCTAATAGTATTTGAAACTATATAACAAGTAAGAAGATACAAGTCCCAGTTTTGGCTTAACTAATGATAAGATGTAACTATCACTTCCAGTCACTTAACATATGAAGTACTCAATGGTCCTGAACTTTATCTTTATTTATCAACTTCAAGCAACCTCAGCAAAGACTTTCCTAATGAATATAGGTTACTCACCACCCAATATTATCCCATAGACATTCAAAGAAAGAAACATACAAAGACATAAATTAAACACAAGATACAAATATACATTTCAGTCTGCATGGATGTAGTTTGTAAGTTCACATGAATAATATCCAAAATGGAATCGATATAAACAGAGGCCAGATAGGTTTCAACTTCTATAATATTGATGAGCAAGCCTTTAGGCTTAACTCTAAATTTAACCCACTTTCTAGATAACTTCCAGCAAAATATTTATATATAACAGGGAAAATCATTTCAAATTTGAATAGGAGTTCTGTATAATGTACTGAGTAACTGAACTTGTCATATGCCCCTTATATTTTCCTAAAGTTACAACTATAGGAAAGTTTGCAGAAAATTGTCAATTAACAGTACTCCATGTGTTGATTATATCTTCTGTAGTTCTGTTGATTATAGTGAGGTAGGTGGTAGTAATCATATGAGAATTTTTGTTTTTACTGTTTTCGTAATATGATTTGTTGAGGATTTGGCATGGGAGGGTTAGGTGTGGTCTAGTTTAGGGTTAAATATCATTATTTTTTTACTTTTTAAAATTTTGGCCCATGTGGGTCTGCAGGTCTATCCTAGAAATGGTTCAGAAATTAGCTGGATATTCCTGTAAACACAGGTCACATTGCAGGTCCATTTCTGGGAACAACCTGAATCATGGCTAGGATCAGAACCTGAAACATTTGAGTACTGAAATGGGAGGGGTACCTAGAGTTTCCAGCAACATAAGGCCTGGATGAAGGTTTCTGTAATCAATGTTTTTGAATTTGTAATATGCATGTTAGAACTTGGGAGGGATGTTATTTCTTGGTAATCTACATGCAGGAAAGGTTTCCTGCATGTAATAAACTTGCTTCAGATAATCAAAGTTAACTGGCTTCAGGTGCCATTGCTATAAATATGATTTCTTTAATTTTGCAGGTTTATTGATATAAAAGTAGGACAGCAGCTTCATCTATGGCGATGTGAACCATTGGAATCCTCGTTTTCTTCTTTAGTTTCAGCTATTTGTTGTTCAGGAAGTCGAGACAAACTTGAAGGGAAGAGAGGATTATCAAGCTCTTCATGGATAGCTGCTGGGTTCAGTTCAGGGCATTGTAGATTGCTTGATCTAAAGAGTGGGAGCATTATCGCACACTGGCGAGCTCATGATGGCTTTGTCACCAAGGTATGGATGGATGTAATTTATTGAACAAAACTATTCTGTTTCAAAAAATTGGCTTTAACATAAATATTACACCCTTTCTATCAATTGGCCCCTCATGTTATTCATTCTTAAATTATACAGCTGGCTGCTGTCGATGAACACTTGATAGTTTCAAGTTCTCTTGATAGAACATTGCGACTTTGGGATCTTAGGAGGTTAGTGAATAATGTCCATTTATGAAAGTATTGTCTGGCATTTCAAATTGTTGCATATATTATGTGTTTGTTGCCTAACATAAATTTAATTTGAAGGCCCTTTTTGTTTATTGTTTATTGCATAAAAATACAAGGATTGAGAAGTGTAATTTTTGTGCTTTTGAGGATGCTTTCATGAGGTGGATGGATTCATTTGCATTCTTTGGATTCAAATTTAAGTGTTTAGTAAGACAGGATTGATTTTATGTTCCACTGTTTGTTACCACTGGATTATATTTTATACCAAATGCATTGGTTGCTTTTTATCTTGTATGCTTTTCTGAGACTCTGTACATGCTGCAGAAGCTGGCCTACACAACTGCAGGTCTTCAGGGGGCACTCAGATGGAGTTTCTAGCTTTTCCATTTGGGGTCATGATATGCTTTCTGCCTCTGGAAGTAAGATTGGTCTTTCTTCTCTTTCTAGGCCATATGGTCAGGTAAATATACAAGCCTCATTTCTTTTCCATTCTCTTTCTTTGTGATGTTCATTTGTATCTGTACAGGGAAGACTCCTTATCTGTGCAGGCATAATTTTTGTTAGATTTTGCATACTAGACATATATCGAGGAACCTATGTTGCTATACTTTTATATGCTAAACTTGAAAAGAAAATTCTTCCTTGTTAAGAAGCCACCTAACTTATTACTGTTTAAAGCAGGCAATCTTCTTTATCCTCATTAAGGTTGTGAATCGTGATAGAGCAACGAAATTTAATTTTATGTGCCTACCTTTTCACAATCAGTAATCAGGTACCATAATACCGATGAAATGAGATATTTATTGGTTGGTTAAATTTATAACCTATGTATCAACCATAGTTCAATAACTCAGACTTGGCAGAAATTTGGCTGACCTTGGGACTGGGCAAAAACTTGGCAAGTTTTCTAAATATTAAAAAACACATAAATTTATAAAATAATTTTCATAAGCATGCTTAAAACAACTTTAGAGAACTCATAAATAGTTTTCCTGCATATATTGATTAAGAAACAAGTTTAATATACATCATAGTGTTATACGCCATAATAAAAATTAAAAATCCATAATCACAATCTACAAATTTCTTCTATGACTATAGCTTCTCGGTGGCTGTATTGATTCCCTTGAAATAGATGGTAAAGCTTCCTGTTGAGGAACAATATCATTCTCAACATGAGCATTGGGCATATGATGTGCAAGAGATGAAACCCCTATTCATACCTTGCCTTATGTCTCTTCATTTGCCATTGGGCTTCTAGCTTCCTCTCCAAATCAACAATATCATCTATACAGTAAATCCAAGCTCCACATCCTTTGCAATTTAATCTCATTTGAAAGTATGTAGGAATTTTAGGTGTATGTTCTTTGAGAGATTTAGAGAAGAGAACTAGATGTGACTTCAATCTCATTTGAAAGTGAGTAAGTAGATAGTCCTTCGGTGAAGGATGCTCCTATGACCTAAGTTAGTAGGGGAGGGTTTAGGGGATAACTCCAAAATTGGAGTTTGTTCCTTAATTTGTTCAACCTTCCCTCTTCAATATGCTTTATTCTGAGGTTGACATTTGCATTAGATGGTTATGAATGAGTTAAGGAAACTTGATAACTTGTATTAAATAATGATCTAAAGTTAAGTTAATAGGATCTAATGGGTTGAAAATGAGTATTCCTATTGGCGATAGATAGCCTACTTGTTGTAGCTATGTGCTTTATTTTGGATTGAATTTGGGATGACATTCCTTAGGATCGCCTCTGCCATTTCTAGTCAAAACTATAAGTATCACTGGGTAAGGTTGGATATTTTGCCCTTCTATTTGTCTAATAAGGATTGCATTTTTGAATAGTTTGTTCTAGATAACAGTTTGAATCAAGTGAATGGATTTGATTATTTAATTTGTTTGTGTATGTGTTGAATAGAGGCCAACTCATGTGGGTTCAATGTGATTCTTATGAATTTGTAAAATTTGAGTCCAAACCCATAGAACTTTTTGTATAGGCTCACGGATTACTTGATTATGATATGCATATCTAGGTGCACTTGATTAGTACTTGTGAACCCCTGTGATGTGTAGATTGTGTGTACATGACCAGAAGACCCCCATAATCTAAATCTAGTTTGGTATTGGAGCGATTAGTTGGCTATAACCATTATTGTGTAGCTGACCAATTCCTAGAGCTATCTACAATATCTTGAGGATTAGTTGATTTTCACTCATAGCACGAAGGTGACAATGCTAGGAGCTATCCATGTTACAAAACATGAGTGATTAGTTGGTTGTCACCAATGGCATGTAGGTGATGGATGCTTGGAGCTATCCATTAGCATGCAGGTGACAATTTCCTAGAGCTATTTGCCATATCTTGAGGATTAGCTGGTTTTCACTAGTAGAATGGAGGTGATAGTGCTGAGAGCTATCCATATTATGTTACAAGAGTGATTAGTTGGTTATCACCAATGTCATGCAGGCGACAAATTCCTAGAGCTATTTGCCATATCTTGAGGATTAGCTGGTTTTCACTAGGAGAATGGAGGTGATGATGCCGAGAGCTATCCATGTTATGTTACAAGAGTGATTAGTTGGTTATCACCAATGTCATGCAGGCGATGGATGCCTAGAGCTATTCATTGTATCTTTGGGAATAGTTGTCTATCACCAATAGCATGGAGGTGATTGATGCATGTTGGTGAAGGGGCTAATGTTAGGTAGGTACTACCCCCTTCTAGGTTTGATAGACTTGTCATTAGTGGCCTAGAGATGATAGACGTATGAATCCAATGACTCAATGGTTATATACATCGTGGGAATTAATGATCTTATGTGATGTGTTTTGTTACACTTCTTACCTAGTGATGATCGCAAGTAGTATGCGATACTTACCCATAATCACAGCTAGTGCAAACGATTGAGAAAAATGATGGGACCCATGGTGTAGTATGAGATGCATAGATATTCATTTCTAGCTAGGTTTCACTAAAAGAGTAGGTGTTAGTGAATTAGTAGTAGTGTCATATATGCTTCCTATTGGTAGTTGGTCATTGTGTATGTGTTAGTGACTCACTATGTTTGTGTTGGTCACTCTTTGTGTACTTGTGTAAATGGCCTTAGGTATTGTGCACATTGTTATACTTATGCCCTTGCCAATGATAATGTCAAGTAGTATGAGATGCTTGAAAAATAGTGTAGTATTGACATTCATTTCCTAGATAGGTCGCACTAAAAGAGGTGTTAGTGAATTAGGTAATGAGAAGATGCATGCAGTAGTCTCACATTTGGTTCCTATTGCTAGTTGGCCATTGTGTATGTGTTAATCACTCATTGTGTATGTGTTAGTGACTAACTATGTATGTGTCAGTCACTAATTGTTCACCTTGTATTTGTGTAAATGGCCCTAGGTATTGTGCACATTGTTATACTTATGCCCTTGCCAATGATGATATCAAGTAGTATGGGATGCTTAATAATCATTGTAGCTAACAACTATGGATTGGAAAAAATGATGGACCCACAATGTAGTATGGGATGCAACGACATTCCTTTTCCACATGGGATTTACTTATGGGCTTATGTTATTGTAAACTAGGTAGTGGGATACATGTAGTAGGTTGAACGAGGTAGTGGGATACATGTAGTAGGTTGCATCCATTTCCATTTTACTAGTTGATTGTTATGTGAAATGTGATGTTTAATTTATTCATGATAGTCACTCTATGTATTAACATGTTGTATATAAGTGAATCATCTACATTGTGCGTATGTGACATATGCTTAAGTTAGTCACAATTTGTACTTGTGATGTGTATATAAGATGGTTGCCCTATGTATGAGGTATGCTTGAGCTAATCATTATGTGATTATGGGAGGATGGAATGAATGTTTCTACATTAATTATCGGTATGGAACCAACACTTTATTGGTGATTATTACAAGGGCATTGTTAGGGCTATTCCTAAGATGGATCCCTAGGGTACCCACTCCTAGATCTAGACCTGTTATGTCCAATATGGGGCTAGAGGCAGTGAACCTTGCGACATAGGTTTACCTCTTCAAAGAATGACGGCTTTAGTAGCCAAGATAAAATAAAAGCATCGAAGGACACCCTTATTGTTTGGATATGTGAAGGTCAAAAAGGTCTACATTTTCTCATTCACTTATTCCACCTTTATAGAGGTATATCCTAAGTTATCAAATTAGAATTAAGTATAGATATGAGTAAATATATATGATATGTTGTTATAGGGCAGCTGGGTATGTCCATACAAGAAAAATATAAAAATAATATATGTATGTCTAAATTCTATAGTATATAAATATTAGATCTAATTGTTTAACTATATTCTAAAAAGCTGTATTAATGTCATTCTATCCATATCATATTATGGCTTGTGTTTTCAAGTATATTATAATAAGTTATTAAATAGATTAAATATTTAATATTAAAGTTTTTAAATACTATAGATAGTTATTAAATTATTGATAAGTATTTGGTACTAAATAATATAAATCTGCTAGTAACTAATAGATATGGAAGGTAATATTGATATTATTTAAAATTAATTTGGATAGTTTTCTATGAACAAATTAGGATTTGGACCATGTCACAAGGTGAATGTTCATCTTTGAGTTTGGCAAAAGGAAAAATCGGACAACTAATAAAATAGTAATTAAGTTTGAAATGTGTGTGTGTGTGTGGCATATTGCTACCATGGGGGTAGCTCCCTTTGCATTAAAAACAAAAAGATTCAATTACATAGAATGTACAACAAAATACGAATGGCTTTCAAAACTTCCTAAAGCCGTTTAATTTGTGCAAGGTTTAATGCATCCTTGTTTAACCTAACTAAATAAGCAAAAGTGTCCATCCTATTGGAGGCTATGGCCACTTGCATGCTCTCCACAACTCTAGTGAAGGAGAAAACCTCCTTCAACTGCTCATCCACGCCCTTTTGATTGTAGTTGCACCTGATGCCTTTGATAGAGAGGAAATCATTTTAGACTTTGGATGTGGCCGTTGAGCTTGCCATTATCGAACCCCACATAAATGTTGTTTGCTTGCTAATGCCGCTCGAGCTCCGCACCTTTTGATTCAATACATCTCTCCCTCAACCATGACTCTTAGAAGTTGCTACTGTAAGTCCCTACTAGACGTGGGTAGATCCTTTATTGTAAGGCCGCCATCATTCTATCTCTTCTTTCACTATCGATTAAAAATCTTGCAGGCCTTCCCATAAATTGTCCCCCGTAATTACAATCTTAGTCTCCTCGATGGTAGTTTTTGAAAGGGAAATTTACCGCCCAATTTGCTTCTTGATATAAGTGCCTTATGGAATAATTATCCATATTGTTAAAAATTTATTTTATGTTATCCACCCATTGCTGGAGTTTCCAACTTGTCGCTTTGTTTGTCGATATGTCATTAACTATTAATAGCGAATCACTCTTTATATCGATCTCCTTCATATTTTGATTCCTACACCAATTAACGCCTTCATATGGTGTTTTCAATTCCGATTTGTTGTTGCTTCCATCAAGTGATTTGACCGCCCCTAGCCATAATGGATTTCCATTGTGATCTGGGATTATAAACCCACATCTCAATCGGCTAGGGTTTGATTGCGATGCCTTGTCGAAGTTTAGCTTTATTCTGCTAGCAGGGGAAAATTCCCATTTTACCTATGTTCGATCTGCTTTTTGTTTTATGAAGTCTCCTTTTGGGGGAACTAGATGCTTCTAGGTAGTTATTCGATCGTCCCATGTCGAGTTATTCGATCGTCCCATGTTGAGTAGTACCTGCATTTCTTCTAAAATACAACCATGTTTTGATTTTTGCTAATACCTATTTCAATTTTTGAAAATACGGTGTCCAAACCTGACTCCAATTCCTTGAAAATTCTTGCATTTTGTTCTCGCCATATATGCCATATCACATTGGCAGGGGTTGTGTAGATGCGTTTTTATGCACAATCAAACACAGAATAAAATACCAAGGTATCTTATCCTCTCTTGAACAAAGTTACTCAAATGTTGAAGATTAGCTTAAGGATCAATTGAGACAACTCCAAGGTTCATAAATGTCGGGTCATGACGTGCAGATAAGCACAATTGGTCATTGTGATTGCTATTCCTTTAAGGGGCCTTATGTAACTTCTTAGAATATGTATCCTCAATCTTCAACGAATGGTCTTCTTTAGAATGCTATGCAATGAGGCTCACTTACTACTTCTACTAGATTATTTTTTTTTTTAAATTGCAAAAGATGAGGGTTTAGAGATGCTAAGCTATGCCTCGAATGCAAGGATGAAGGATGATTACTAGTGAAACTCTACTAGTCTTAGCATCGCCATACAAGAACAACTCCACCAAAACTAGTGCAATCTTCTAAGGAGATCAAATAAGTTTTCCAATTATTACCAAACATAGACACTATCAATTGGATACATATCAATGATTGAATAACAGATAGAACTAAAGCACATTTATGAATTCCAGTTGACCACGCAAGGTTTATTTGCAATCAACAAACTGCTAGTGGTATGGATTATGAGTTTCACCATGCATCATACACAACAATCTAACATTCAACTTAAATACTTAAACAAAATTCTAAAGCTTGAATTGAGAAGATGAATAACCATGCAATTGCTTCAAAGATTGGATATAAACACCACACTTCAATGTCTTTATTAATCAAGTGCTGTCTTAATCATCATCAATGAACTATGCCAACGATGGAAGTCATAAATGTTACCTTCTTGAATTACACCCTCTTGTATCAATACTTGAGTCGGAATATATCGCAGCACCTTGAGACGAGCAATCATCTTGTCTTGTGCCATTGGGAGGTCTTCTCACTGATTTTCCATGCTTTGAAGCCTTCCTCTAAACATTACTACTTCATTATATATTCTCACCACCTCTTGTAGAAATTCTTCTTCTTGCTTTGAGATATTTCCCATCCATCTCTTCAATCCTTGATTTGAACTGCTCATTGCTTCAAGATTCTCGAATGACTCCTGGGAGATGGAAGGAGGTGGAACAAATGTTTCATCTTCTTGTCTAATTGGTTTCACCAGGCTTTGTATATACTCCTTTAATCTTGCATTTTCTGCCTCTATCTTATCCTTCTTTTCTTCTGCTTTGCAAAGCCTTCGTCAGATGGATATGAGATTATCCCCCACCTCTTGGAACTCTTGTTCCTTAGTAGCGTGTCCAAGGTCAACTGTTTGGACTTCATATTCCATGGCTATGATCTTATCTCTGGGCTCATCCATGATAGGGATTGCTATTTGTAGTATGCGTGATCCTGAATCATCCCTAGAGATATGGGAGAACTTCTTTGCCTTCTTTCATTCCTTAGCTTGATTAATCCTTGCAAAGAAATCATCTACGCCTCCAATAGGTTTAACTTCTACACTTGCTTTCTTTTTCATCCTTTCTTTTAACCAATTAGGAACTGTACATAACTCCATACCTTCTTCCAATCTGCTATCTCTATTGGCTTCGTGGGAGGCAACTTCATCTTGATTTCCACTTATGTTTTGATTATGACCTTCTAAATCTTCCATTAGGATTATTCTTTCTTCTTCCACACAATTCGGAATTGGTGATGTTTTTCCTTGGTCACAAGTAGGTTCTATCCGTTGCTCATTTCCCAAGTTGTCTTCTTCAACTGAAGTTCGGTTCATTCCCAACTCTCCTACTGAGTAAGTACTTGTGATTGAAGAGATAGTGTTCATCTTTGACTTCTTTTTTCTGGATAAAGCATTAGCAACTTCCTTAGTACTTGCATTCTTCCTTTTTCTGGAGACTTGAACTTCTCCTTCACTGGTTATTTCTTCGTTGCTCTTCATTGCTTCATCCTTTTTGGAGGAGGAATCTTCATCCATCTTACCATATGTGAGTGATATCCCCTGGCTTCTCAAGTTATTGATTTGCTGATCAACCCACTATCTTGAATTATCCAATATATCATTAAAGTGTTGATATCGGTGAGTTCAGGTTGTGACCCACTAGGTGTTAGGATAGGTTTATCTTTCTCCTGCTCATATTGAAGTAATACTTGCTCCCCTTCATCTTCAACCTGATCCAGAATTGGGAAGATGTTACATTTCTTGATGAAGTCAATTCACATCCTGGACCACATCTTCTTTCTAATCTCGAACTCATTTGCTAGATTTGCCCAATAGTCCTCCATATCAATTCTATGTTTGAACCTTTTTCCTCCGATGGTAGGCACTCTATGGTAAGGATCAAAGTGTGACCTTTGCTCATACACACCAAGCTGATAAAACTCTATCTCCATGTTTGCTGTCTCAGCGGCTTGGGCTGAATAACATGCCTCCATCGGCTTACCAATTGAGATAGGGTATGAAATTCCTTGTCTTCCTTCCTCCTTTTGGATGAAATCAAACTCTGTCAACTGCCTTACCACTTCAAGTGGTACCATCCTATCAGTAGGATATCGTGGAAGACGATATGGATGGTATGAACAACCTTGAATCCTGATTTATGAGAAGGTGGGAAATTGGATGAACCACAAACCAAACTTTTCTACCAATGCCATTGCTCCTTTAGATAGTCTCATGTGGAGTCCTCCTTGCAACAACCGGGTGAGATACATTGTGAACCCATCATTGACTCTCCTAAATGGTTGTTTTTCATGTAACCGCAACTGAGGATAACAATCATACACCTTGAGCTGTCCTTTCTTGATGCCTACCTCTCCTTTGCATATCAATCCTTTATACCTTATGTGCCTAGCTAATGCATATACTACATAGGCAATTCCTTGTGAGACGACATTACATGGTCTGCAATAATATCGGAGCCGGCGAATCACAATAAACAATAATCCAAGATAGCAATGTTTATAAGAAAATAACAATTTAACGATTTGGACAGTTTAGTAATAAAGCAATATAATTATAATGATTCGTAATTCTTTGGGATGGCAATCAAGATACCAAGTATATCAAGCTTTCGAACATGATGATCAACCGATTATGAAGTTGATCCACTTCAATAAATATGCTACTAATGATTGGAGTCTGTAATCATCCAACGTTGAATCGATAGCAATCATAGTATCGAACTACTAAATGATATCATATTCAATGAAAGGAATTATGGTGAAGTGTCTCTATATGAAGCGATTAGCAAAGAACCCCATTTATCTTTATTAAGGAGGCGACCAGAATTAAAGGTCGATAAGGTTGATTAAGATAGAAGACTAATGATCATTAAGATATGATATATTCAATAAAAGAAGCAGCGATTAAGAGTTATCAATAATCATTAGTATAAACCGATTGATAATGAAGAGATGCGATCTGTTATGAGACCTGTCTCTTGACATTCAAATGTTACAACTCTTCAATCTTGTAAGATATTTAATGAGGATCGAATCCATCCTCTCAAGCGTCGATTGTTTTTATTTCTTATTTCTTATTCCAGTTTGGAAGAGCTCATAGTGAGCAAGGCCGAAGGCCCAAGAATCAGGTGCATACACCAACCAAACGTATATCAGAGACAGCCCCACCATTATTGCAGGCATTCACTGCCAAAATCAGGAACAACATATTATACAACTGTTGCGAACATATAACTTAACACCAGGAACAGCAACGTATCATAGCAAGGTGGTACCAGTTTACATCTGCAGAGTCTCATTGGAATATCTGAGACAGCAGTTTATATAGCTTTACAGCTATCTTCTTCAGACAGATCATTGCATACACGTCATCGAACATATCAGGAAAAGCAGAGATAACCCATTTATAGATAACATAAGTGGCATTATACTTAGTTCACACACATATTGATCAAGATCATTTGCATACACCTAATTGTTAATTCAGATATAGCAGTGAGATTGACTTCATATCAAGTGGAAATCATTGTGTATCGAGTCATTCTTGTATTGTTTATTATTGTTTGTTTTATTTATGTAAGAACCCTTACTAACTTTGCCCTTAAATCATTGATTTCTACCCTTGGGAATTTTGTCAAACACTTGTCTTGCAAAGTCTGTACTTGCTGTTATGAGTTTTCTGTTTGTATTGTTTGGGTTTTGTACACTGCAATTAATGTTTTGAATGCCTCTAACCATGAAAGATTGACTAACAATGTCATAGAAATGATATGCCAATTGATTTTGATGCATATAAGTAACTAAAAATAACAATTACAGCTGCTTGACAAATCATCAAACACTTGGCATACAAACTAGAAATTATGTGGCAGCAGCATAATGAAGTTTTCATTAGTTATTCTCACACCAAATAGTTACGAAGGTATAACATGTAATTTCCAAAACTTATGACAGCAAAATTAGAGAACCTGATATGTAAAATGCTTGCTGCAAATGATGGTCTCCACTCTTCAATGGACTGCCAATTAAACACGTTCCTGCTGTAGCTACGAATAATTTGCCAATTAAATGCCTGATTTCTTAGTACTGTAGCACGTCACTATTCACGCCACTGTAGCGTTTCACTATTCACGGATTACTGTAGCGCGAGTACTGTAGCGTCTACTGTAGTGCGGTTACTGTAGCGTCTACTGTAGCGCGGGTACTGTAGCAACAATTGTATCTTGAAATGATTGCTTCAATTCTGATTTTTAATGGCTGCCAAATGAAACTGTAGGTCTGCAATTGATATATATTCGAAAATCTGCATACCCTAGATGTCTTCCCTTCTTTTTAAAGCCCAAATAGAACTCCAGAATGAAGCTCTCCTGAAATGCCAAATTCAGTGGATATTTCACCACCTCAAATGGTTGCAACACTGAAGAATTGTCGCTCTCCAATGGCTGACTGAATCAGAAACCCTTGGCTTCTTCTCCCAAGTTCATAACAAACAAATATCAATTCTTTGGATGGATGATATAAAATGAGCTCTTAAGTCCCTTTTTATTCTTTCTTATGAGAGCTCGAACACTTTCTTGGCCAATGTGGGATTAAAGACATATTCACACATTATAATATTAAAGTGACTTTATTATTATAAAGTTACTTTATAACTTTATAATAACATTAAAATATTTAAATAAATCACTTAAGTCACTTTTAATTAAATTAATTAAATATAAAGTCACCTTTTTTTATTTTATTTTATTTAATGACTTAATAAGAAATTAATTTAATCAATTTCTCCATATTTCTCCACTTAGCCTTTGGAGAATGTAAAGGCTAAGAACTCCACTGAGATGCTAAAAAGGTGGGGACATTACAGTCCGCCCTTCCTGAAATTGCTTGTCCTCAAGCAACTTCAACTCTGGATGCTGCAAAATCTCCTCATTCTCCCATGTCGCATCCTCTACTGATAGGTCCTTCCATTTCACCAAGTACTCTCTTTTAGTATGCCGCCTCAGGTTCCTTTCTCTGAAATCAATGATAGCCTCTGGCACCAATACCAATTTTCCCTCATCATCCAAGGGTGGTAGTACTGTAGAAGGCACAATGTGATGTCCTAGCGCCTTCTTGAGGCGTGACACATGAAAAACGTTGTGCACCTTGCTCTCCGCCGGCAAATCTAACTCATAAGCCACCTCTCCCACTTTCCTGATAATCCTAAATGGACCATAATATCGTGGCTTAAGTTTCTTGGCACCACTCTTCTTGAGAGAGGATTGACGGTAAGGCTGCAGCATAAGATACACCATATCTCCAACCTCAAAAGTCTGCTCAGTCCTCTTTTGATCTGCATACTGCTTCTGCTGATTCTGTGCCTTAGTTATATTATCCTTGAGAGTCTTAACAATGTCTTGACTCTCCTGTAATAAATCACCTGCATTGGGCACTCTACTGTCACTCAAAAGCAGATCCATAAAATTGGGTGCCTCATACCCATACAGGGCCATAAATGGTGACATCTGAATAGACATGTGATAAGTGGTATTGTAGCAATACTCACAGAGATAAATCCACTTTACCCATGCCTTCTATTGCCCTGCTATATAATTTCTGAGATATCCCTCCACCCATTTGTTCACTATCTCCGTCTGACCATCAGTCTGAGGGTGGTAGCTAGTACTCGGAGTGAGCTCTGTCGCACACAACCTGAATAGCTCCTGCCAAAAGTGACTCATAAACCTGCTGTCCCTGTCACTCACGATGCTCTGAGGTAAGCCATGTAATCTGAATATCTCCTTGAAGAACAACTCTGCCACCTGTGTAGCAGTGTATGTAGCAGTGATTGGAAAGAAGTGTGCAAACTTCATAAGGCGATCCACAACCACATATATGCAGTCCCTGCCTTGGGCTCTAGGCAGTCCTGTGATGAAGTCCATAGACAAACACTCCCACTTCCTATCAGGAATCGGAAGTGGCTGAAGTAAACCGGCTGGATAGGAGTGTTCTTGCTTATTTTGCTGGCAGGTGGGACACTCCCTAACATACTGAAGTACCTCTGCTTTGAGCCCTTTCCATGTGAAGCGCTCTCTAATCTACCGGTATGTCTTGTAGTAACCAGGATGTCCTGCCATAGGTGAATCATGAAAAGATTTCAGAACCATCCTCCTCACTGCTGATCCTGGAACCAAAAATATTCGCCCTTTGTAAATGATGAGCTCATTCACAAGGGTGTATCTGCTGTCCTGAATATTCCCATCTATGAATCCAGCTGCCCAAGTATCCTTTGCATACTTTGCAAGGATCAAGTGTCTCCAATCCTCCGATATGTCTGTCAATAGGCTCAAATGGGGCCTACGTGATAAGGCATCAGCAACTACATTTTGTGTCCCCTTAAAATATGTAATGTCAAAGTCATAGGACTGTAACTTGCTCACCCACTTTTGCTGCCTATCATTGAGATCTCGTTGCCCCAAAAAGTATTTTAGGCTATTATGGTCGGTTTTGATACAAAATTTGCTACCTACCAAATATTGCCTGAATTTAGCCA